>NW_004567137.1:4673480-4743019 GCF_000260355.1 Condylura cristata
TAACTGGATGGCTTGTTCAGTAACACACAGGAAGACCCAGCCAGTTCTGCTTTCACACTTCATCAGTCTAGAAGACAGATGAAAGCAATGGCTAATTGGCTAATGTTAGTGCCGGCCTCTCCCTCTTTTTTTTCCTTTAAATATTTAATTTTTTATTTATGCATACAAGAACAGTGGTGCAGGCCAGAGGTGTGTGCAGGGGTGCAGGGGAGGGGTGGGGGATGGTGGTAAGAAATCAGCAGACAGAGTGGTGAGCAGAACAGGTAGATCCACTGAGATACGGGGCAGAGAGGAGCAGCGGGCAAGCCAGGATTGGTCTGCTGTGCCATGTGGTCAGCTCCCAGGCCGGGGAATGAACTCAGGCCTCAGTGGCTGCTGATAGCTCGAAAATGCTGAGACTTAACTCCTTGTGCCACCATGGAGGCCCCTGCCTCTCCATCTTAATGAGGAACTCTTCAAGGATTACGTCTTACTTTCCTCTCTTTTCCCAGAGCAAACTTCTTTGCTCAGTATATCCACTATGGCTTCAGCTCCCTTCTCAGTGCCAAGCCTCTAGGAGACTAAGTACCACTTAACTCCAAGTATGGAAGATTTCTTGTCTGTAGGCTCAGCCTCACCCCATTCATGAGTTACAGTTCATGGAAACTGGTCTCCTAGTGTACTGACAGGGCATGAAATTAGCTTTGCCACTCTAACCCTAGTATCTGGTATTTCTCAGATGAGCCCCTGGATCTGATCCCATGGAGCTCTCTCCATAAAGCTTACCTTCAGTGTCTATTCATCCTGACGGAGGGCCTTCTACCCTGATACAGTTCTCTGTGAGAGACACCCTGCTCAGAGCCTTAACCCATGTGACAGGGGCCCAGCCACCTACTCGAGTCTGGGCTTTGTCTCTTCCCATTCAGGTATGGATGGGCCCAGTTCAATTTAGAATGACACCACTGGAACAAAATCACAGGCCCTTATTTGATTATGGTTATTGTTGGATGGATCCCATCCCCATCAACCAGACAGTATTGCTTTGTTATCAAAAATGGCCTTGCTTAGGCCTGAGTTTGCCATCAGCCCCTGGCCCCTGGACAGGTTGGTTTGGGCTGATGGCTTCCTATTCCACAGCATGGAGTCTTGCCTGCTGCTGCTTTCATCTGCCAGCTTGCTCTTGAGGTCTCATCATGCAAGAGCTCCCTCTTGGCAAAAGGAGGTAACTGTTTAACATTGAAAATCATCCTAGCTTCCTGTCGCCTGGGCTTAATTTAATTTAATTTTTCGGAACGTGTTTTAAAGTCCAAAACAGCACCTGCTGGGTGAGTTTAGAAATGATCTAAAACCATGCTATTCAAAACATCCATTCCCAGACCAACAGCATCTCCTGGAAATTTGTTAGAAATGAAGGCTCTCAGGACTTCCTACCCAGACCTGTGGAATCAGATTCTGAACTTGAATGAGATGATTTGTCTGCAACTTCAAATTTGAAAGAGAAGATCTTAAACTTTGCAGTGGACCAAAGTCATATCAAATGAAGTTACTATTGATACGAGGTAACTACTGTGAGGTTAGAGATAAGACTCATTCAAAAACAAAGTCAATTTTATAAAGTACCCAGTCCAGGAATGTCAGGATTTTACATGATAGGCCTCAAAGTCACCTTGAACTTGCTCACAATTCAACCTACGTGGGTTTGATTATGAAATGTGCTTCCTAAATTACTAACTCTTTCTGAGTTTTCACCTGGCACTTCCTTTCTATCTGTCTGATGTGAATAAATTATCTTGGTGGTCTCTGAAAATTACCACACAGGAAACAACAGGAAAGTCTTAATCACTAAATTCCTGCACACTATTTATTCTTTATATATAGTCACTGAAAAGCCGCTGGGCATAAATGCACAATTAGAAAGATAAACGAGATTTGCAGCCAAGTTGCGGCTGCTGTTATGTTTCTTGGAATACCTACCGAAGCAAGCACTCTCTTTATATTGAGATTTGAGGTAAATAAAGTGAAGTCATCGGCTGGTTGTTTGACAACCTGTGAAACTCTATTCTTCCTAAATGGTACCAGGGTGCACTGCTAAATCCCAACCCATGCCAATGTGTGTCCTCCCCGGTTCTGAATTTTGTAGGGTTTCTCAAACTTGACATTCGAATGTGGAGAGTCAAGTCAGCTGGTTTAACTCTTAGCAGAAATTTGATGTCTTGTTTTATTTAGGCCAGAAGTAATTCTAACATGGGGGCTGGGTTGGATCTAAACTGACATAGAGATGGGAAATTTATTTCTTTTGAACTATCACCAGAAAAGAAGATGCAGCTGGTCCTTTCAGGAGTTGATTCTAGTGTCTAAAGTGTTAAGATATATTTTTAAAAATCTAAAGTCTAAATCCTTTTTGCTGTCAAAGACATTTTATATTCCATATACAGACAAACATCTGCAAACTGAAGAAAACCTAAATTTCCCCGTGTCACATCCTTCTAATGATAAAATAGTATTATTTAGTTACCAAGAATTCTCCCACAACGCTCTGCTTTACTTTTTTTTTTTTCCATCACCTTTCAGTTTCCAGACGTGGACAATGAGTTTTTATAATATTTTGGTCAACAGAAACGACATAGTCTTTTTAAGAGACACTCTTTTTCTTTTTCCTGATACTATTTTTCTTTCTTTCTTTCTTTCTTTTTTTTTCTTTTCTTTTTTTTTTTTAGCACATGTTTTGCTCTTTCTGGGTCATCAACTGCAATTGTTTCCTCAGTGTCTTTTCTTTTCAATCAAGGTGATTTTCCCCTTTCCCTTCATAATCTTTGTTTAACATAGTTTCTCCAGTTTGCCATTAGGGCTGGGAATGCTCAAAAATGTTCCCAAACAAATTACCAGTACTAGAATTCCCATGAAGGAAAAAGAAACTACCAAATAGGAACATTCTACCAGATAGTGGAAGAAATGTGTAATCAACTACTTTAAAAATTAAACTATTAAGAAGTATATACAGAAAGCAAAAAATGATAAAGATAAATGCCTTCCTCATCCATGAAGCCATTGTATACTTTAATAAATAAGTCACTACCACTAATATTAATTCTATTCTTTGGTGCAATTCCCTCTAGCTCCTAGGAGATAACCTCTCTCCAGGAGAGTCATTTATAGGTGACAGTGTTACTCTGCAAAAGATATTATATACTGGGCCCTCCCTGGTAGTGCAACAGGTTAAAGCACCACATTATGAAGCCCTCTGAAGCCACTACAGCATGAGTTCAATCCCAGCCAGGGAGATGACCCACATGGCGTGGCAGACCTCTTCTGACCCACCTGCTGCTCCCTTCAGCAGTGTGCTTTGTCAGTCAGCCTGTTCTGCTCCTCACTCTATCTCTGGTGAATCCTCTCACCCACCACACCTCTGGCCTATACCCCAGTTCTGTAAGCATAAATAAATAAAACTTAAAATACCTACCACTGATAAGTGTGGAAAGATAGTTACACTGTCTATAAGTTAATCTTAATTGTAAATATGATTTATTTCTTGTTTGCTCTGAAAATAAACCATCCATGGTATTGTACATGACAATGACACTAGCAACACATTAAAACTTGGGGAACATCTCATGATTCCTCCCATCAAATCAGTTAGCAAAGAACAGGCTCTTAGATGACAAAACCAGAGGGAATGGGGACAGACATGGGACTGGGAAAGTGGTAAAGGGGGTCTACTGAATAGTGGTGGATGAGAGATTAGGCTTTTGGTGGAGATCATAATATAGCACCTACAGATTTTGAGTTACTGTGCTGTTTACCTGACACATATGTAGTATTGTAAACCAATGATACTTCAATAAAAGTAAAAAAGAAAATCTAAAGGAGCTTGTTGACCAGTTAAAGGAGAATGACAGATCATTAAAACCCAGAGGTGGGGGGTCAGGTGACAAAGTGGGAAAGAGCTCAGCCATGTTCGCTGTGGTAGTCCCCAGCCTCTGCCACCGATGTGGACTGCTTCTGACATCCTTTCAGGCACTGCTCATTCTTTGGTGTTAAAGAAATAGGGGAAAAAGGCACTCACAGCAAGCATTTTTAATTATCTGTTAATTGGGTGAACTGCCAATTCAATTGCCCAAAGGCCATATGTATATTCATAGGTTGTCTTCAAAGGTTACAAGTTCCAAAGTTGATGAAAGGATTATGAGTTAATGTTGGATAGTGATTTGGGTTGGAGGAAGGTGAGGTATATTCAAATATCTTCCTCTTAGTAACTGCTAAGATTATTTTGCCTCTCTGGTTTTATGTAACAATGTGTGGTTTGGTGGCCAGGACAATCTGCCCAGGACCACAGTAAGTTTGACGAAAGATCATGTTCCCAGGCAGGGGGTTTTTGGCAACTTTCCTGACTGTTCTATGTGAACAATATACTTGAGATACAAGATGAATCTTTTACCCACTGTAAAATTTAGATGATATTTTCCATGCCATTCATGGTTAATATTTTTTTTCCATCAGAAATAAGTATTTCTGCTTGTGGTAAAGATTCAACATAATATTCCCTTTGTTATTTTCCACTGGAACATTAAAACAGTATTTTTGAAAGCAGTAGCAAATTTTCTCTCAGAGCAGCCAAAGAGCATGGAAAAGAGATTTGTGGACACCAAGTCAACGTCCTCGCTCTGCCTTGAAGACTATTTTGACATTTAAGATTTAATGTTCTAGTAACAATGCATAAGTGAGCATAAGTTCTGACTCCACAGGGGCCAGGAGTGAATGGGAATTACAGACAATTTTCTTTGCTTGCCCTCGCTCTGCTCAGCTGCGGAAGCTGATACAGGGTAAGACACGGGGGGCACACATCCCCAGGCACTGACTTTTGGGCACTATTTTCTGCCACTTTGGATAACATGAGGAAGCTGGTGAAAAACAAATTCTCCAGTTTGAAGAATTCCAAAGATCAAGGTGTTTTCAGTTATTTTGTTAGCTTGCAAACAAAGCCCATTGGAAAGGACCAACATTTTTTTTTTTTAAATTATAAGTCTACTGTTTAGAGCTATTTTAGAAAAATTAAGCAAAGAAGATACATAGAGTTTCTATATACTCCCTCTCCTGCCCCCAAACCCTATCTTAACCTATTGGAGTCGTGGCACATTTACTACCAGTGAACCAAATATTAGGACATTTTATTAACTAAAACCCAGAGTTTATTTAGGGATCACTTTCTATGTTGTTCAGTTTTATGGGTTTTCTTTAAAAGATCTTCCTGTTTCATTGAGGTAACATTGGTTTTCAACAATATCTAGTCTTTGGAGGTAGAAAAGCATTCACATCTTTTCAGAAGTACGTTATCTTAACACGTCCACCACCAAAGCCCCCATATACATAATGCTACTATCCACCATAATAGCAACATCGAGATTGATGTCACCATTCTAACCACCCCCCCTTCTCTACCCCCCCGCCCCATGCATGAAAGGCTGTGATTTTCACAACTATTTTGTAAGTGTGTTTCTAGCCTCATCCCCTCAGGTCACAGTCTAGCTCACAAGACTATGGAGACACAACTGGTATGAGAGATGGGTGGAGGGATGGCTAAGTACTCTGCTACTGTCATGTAATGGGGATTATGAATAGTACTTAATCCATAGTATTCAATGAGATTATAGGCAGAGAACTTAAAATGGCTCCAGGAAGATGGCAGGACTCCTATTTAGTCTAGTTGAAATGAATGTGGAGGTAGAACTAAACATACACACACACAAGGTAACTCTGAAAATTAAATGTGAACAAATTCAGTGGATAGTCTCAAAGTCAATATTCTGACTGTGACATAAAAGATTACTTATCACACAACATACACACATACACACACAGTGGAAACAGAGGGAGGAAGTCACCAGATATGGCACTCTAACAGACCACCATACTTACAACACCATCAACCTTGTGGAGGATTGGTGCATTAGTCCTTGATCTGGTCTGAATACCAGTCCTCAGCCACCCCAGAAGGAACACACAGAAGAATGCCAGCCAATACTAGCAACACAGTGACTCAATGCATAGAAAGCATTAGAAAACAAATGACAGGGAGAAGAAAAAACACAAGTACCCAAGAGAACCCACACGGGAAAATTTCACCAGAAATTTCAGTCACCAGAAATTAACAAAGGTATAGAAGAACTGCTCAGCCTGTCGGACAGAGATTTTAGAACCACTATGATTATCAAACATAAAGAAATGACAAGGAAAAATGTTATATGAGACAAATAATCAATGAACTGAAGAATGAAAAAAAAAGACTTAAAAAAGGAAATAAAAGGAATGCAGGAGATTAAAGGACTACTGGAGGACATAAATAATTTTGGGAAAAGCAGTGAAAACAGAATAGATAAAATGGAAGAATGAATTAGCACCCTCGAAGAGACAGAAAAAAGACAATCAAACCAGAAAAAGGAAAGATAAATAAAAAGTAAAAGGAATGAAAAGCACTCAAGAGCTATCTGACACCATGAGGTAAGGAAATATCAGTTATAGTTCTCCCAGAAAGTGAGGAGAAAGGCCAAGGAATCGAGAAAATATTCATAGAGATTATTAAAGAGAACTACCCAAGTATGAAGAAGGAGATGAAAATAGACATACAAGAAGTGAGGACACCAAACTACCATGATGAAGGAGAAATATAGCAAGACACAATAGTAAAGCTATGAAGAATTCAAGACAAGGAAAAAATAATGAGAATGACAAGAGGGAAGAAACAAGTAACCTATAATGAAAAACCAATCAGGCTGACATCAGATTTATTCAAGGAAACACTATGGAAGAGAGTAGAGAGACATATTCAACAAACTCCAAGACTTCAAATGCCAACCAAGAATACTTTATCTTGCAAAGTGCTCCTTCATCTATGAAGAAAAAATAAGGACATTCTCAGACAAATAAAAATCCCACAATTTTTTTCACGATGAAACCCCCACTCTAAAAAGTACTACAAGAAGTTCTTAAGCCAAAGCCTGCAGAGAGATGAACAAGAACAGATCAAAACAAGGAATAAAAGCATGAAAAGAAAAACAAAATAGCAAATATAGGTGCCAATGTATCATTATTAACTCTAAATATAAATGATTTAATCTCATCAATAAAAAGACACAGAGTTGCAGGCTGGATGAAAAAATAGACACTGGGCCCTCCCTGGCACAGCACTAAGAAGCTAAAGCCACTTAAGCATGAGTTCAATCCCTACTCCAGAGGTGATCCATTGGCATGGCAGACTTCTCCTAACCTGCCCTCTGCTCTCCTCAGCAGGGTACTTTGTCAGTCAGCCTGCTGTGTTCCCCACTCTGTCTCTCTGTTTCTGGTGAATCCTCTCACCACCCTTGCACCTCTGGCCTGTACTCCAGTTCTGTATGCATAAATAAATAAATCTTAAAAAAAAAAAAGAGCAAAAACAGAACCCAACCTTCTGCTGTCTCCAGAAAACACATCTATCTACAAAAGATAAAAATAAATTGAAAGTAAAAGGATGGAAAACAATTCTACAAGTAAATGGACCAAAAAAGAAGGCAGGAACAGCTATACTCATATCAGATAAAGTAGGTTTCAAATTAAAAAAGGTTAAAAGAGACACAGATAGCCATTATATTATGATTAAGGGGACAATACAGCAAGAAGACATAACACTATGAACATATATGTATCAAATGAAGTAACACCAAAATATATCAGGAAACTAATGTCATCTATGAAAACCTATATTAGAGAAAATACATACATAGTAGACAACTTCAATATGCCACTCTCATCAGTGGACAGATCAATAAGACAAAAAAATAAGCAAGGACACTAAAGCTCTAAACAAGGGCCTAGACCTTATGGGCTTAACAGACATTCATAGAACACTGCATCCAAAAAAATTCAGAGTGCACATTTTTTTTTTCAAACCCACATGGATCATTCTTAAAGATTGACCACATACTGGGACACAAGTCAAATATCAATAGATATGATCAAAATCATACCAACTATATCTCCAACCACAAAGGAATCAAACTAGAAATAAATCATGTGAAGAAGGCAAGAAACCCACCTACCTCATGGAGATTGAAACCCACACTACTGGAGTACAATTGGATCAATGAGGAGATCAAGGAAGAAATTAAAAAATCCCTGAAAAGAATGACAATGACGACACAATTCTCCAAAACTTATAGGACACATTAAAAGTAGTTATAAGAGGCCCTCCCTGGTGGCACAGCGGGTTAAAGCACAGCACTGAGAATCTAAAGCTGCTTCCTCATGAGTTCGATTCCCACCTGCCCCGGAGGTGACCACATGGCGTGGCAGACCTCTCCTGACCCGCCCACTGCTCCCTCAGCAGTGTACTTCGTTGATCTGCCTGTTTTGTTCCTCGCTCTGTCTCTGGTGAAGCCTCTCACCGCCCCTGAGCCTCTGGCCTGCACCCCAGTTCTGTATGCACAAATAAAATAAAAATCTTTAAAAAAAAAAGTAGTACTAAGAGTAAAAATATAGCAATACAGGCTCACATAAATAAACAAGAAACAACCTAATATCCCACCTCAAATAACTGGAAAAAGAACAACAAAGTAATCAAAAAACCAGTGGAAGACAAGAAATAATAAAAGTTAAAGAGGAAATAAATGAAATAGAAGTTAGGAAAACAATCCAAAAAATCAATGAAACCAAAAGTTGAAAAAGTAAACATGATAGCAAACCCCTAGCCAGGCTCACAAAGAAAAAACAAGAGAAAGCACAAATAAACAGGGTTATAAATGAAAGAAGAAAAATAAAAAAGATATAGCAGAACTCAAAAGAATAATCAGAGAATACTATGAACAGCTATATGCAAACAAGTTTAACAATCTAGAAGAGATGGACAAATTCCTACAGCTCCATGATCATCCAAAGCTAGATAAAGAAAAAACAGAACAGCTAAACAGGCCAATTACAAGCAGTGAAATTGAAGCAGTAATTAAAACCCTCCCCAAGAATAAAAAACCAGATGGGTTTACAAATGAATTTTACAAAATGTTCAGAAATGAACTAGTGGCTATTCTCCACAAACTCATTCAAAAAATTGAGAAAGAAGGAAAGCTACCAAACACTTTCTATGAAGCCAACATTATACTAATATCAAGAAAGACCTAATAAAGACAACACAAAAAAAGAAAACTCCAGACCAAGCTGTCTAATAGACACTGATGCAAAAATCCTCAATAAAATCTTAGCAAACAGAATACAACAATGTATTGAAAGAATAATACATCATGACCAAGTAGGTTTTATTCTAGATGCACATGGATGATTCCAACATCTGAAAATCAATTAGTGTAATCCATCACATCAAATAACAGAAAAATAAAAATCATATAATCATATCAATAGATGCAGAGAATGCATGTGACAAAGTTCAACACCCATTTTGTTTAAGATCCTCAAAGTCCTTGGAATAGAAGGAACACACCTCAACATGATAAAAGCCATATATAACAAACCCACAGAAAATATTATCCACAATGGAGAAATGCTGAAAGCCTTTCCTTTAATATCAGGAACAAGACAAGGATGTCCACTATCACCACTGTTCTTCAACATAATACTGGAAGTCCTAGCCAGAACTATAAGAGAAAAAAGACATACAATCCAAACAGGGAAAGAAGTAAAACTATATTTATTTGCAGATGATATGATAATTTACATGGAAAACCCTAAAAACTATATAGAAAAACTAATCAAAAACAATGAACTAGTTTAGTAAGATAGCAGGATATAAAATCAACACACAAAAGTCAGTATCCTTCCTATACACAACCAACTAACCAGAAGAAGTGGAAATCAAAAAACCCATCAGCAACAATAAAAATAAATACTTGTGAATAAACTTAACAAAAGAGGTAAAAAAAAAACCTATACAAAGAAAATAAGACACAAAGAAATGGAAAGATCCCCTTCTCATGGATGGGAAGAATGAACATCATTGAAATGGCCATTCTATCAAAAGCAATATATAGATTTAAGGCTATTTCAGTACAAATCTCAATGATGTTCTTCAAAGAAATAGAACAAACATTGATGAGATTTATATAGAACCACAAAAAAACCTTGAATAGCCAAAACTTTTCTGACTAAAATACAGGAGAACATAGGCATCACACTTCCAGACTTTAAGCTATACTACAAAGCCATGGTAATCAAAACTGCATGGTATTGGACCAAGAATGGACATACAGACCAGTGGATTCAAATACAAAAGCCAGATATAAACCCACAAGTTTATGGACAGCTAATCTTTGACAAAGGAGGAAAGAATATGCAATGAAACAAAGTAAGTTTGTTCAACAAATGGTACTGGGAAAACTGGGCTGCTACATGCAAAAATAAATAAATATATATATATAAAGCTAGATTACTACCTCACATCATGCACAAAAAAACAACTCGAAATAGATTAAGAACTAGATATAAGGCCTGGAACTATAAAATATCTAGAAGAAATGGTGGGTGAAACACTACATGACATACACCTCAGTAACATCTTGAAAGATATATCACCCAAAGCAAGGACAGTGAAGGGAAAGATAAACAGCCGGGGCTACATCAAGTTAAAGAACTTCTGTACAGCCAAAGAGACAGTACAAAAAACAAAGAGACACTCTAGTGATTGGGCAAAAATTTTAGTACACAATACTAATGACAAAGGACTGATCACAAATATATATAAAGAGCTGATTAAACTCAACAAAAATAAAGTGAACAACCCCATCAAAAAATGGGCAGAAGAGCTAAAGAGACACTTCTCCAAAGTGGAAATGCAGATGGCCAACAGACTTATGAAAAAATGTTCAACATCACTTGTAACAGGGGCATGCAAATTAAAACAACAATGAGATACCATTTCACACCAGTGAAAATGGCACATATTAAAACAACTAGCAACAACAATGTTGGTGAGGATGTAGAGACAAAGGAACTCTCCTACACTGCTGTTGGAAATGAAAACTGGTACAACCAGTATGGAAAGCTAAAAATGGATCTTCCATATGACCTAGCAACCCCACTCTTAGGTATCTACCCAAAGAACACAACATCGATTAAAAAGGACACCTGAACCCCCATGTTTATTGATGCTACAATAGGAAAGAAGTGGAATCGGCCCAAATGCCCCAAAATAGGTAACTGGATTAAAGAGATGTGGTATATTACACAATGGAATATTACTCAGCAGTCAAAAAGAAAAGCTCATGCCATTTACATCAACATGGATGGAGTTGTAAGAGATCTTGCTTAGTGAAATAAGCCAGAAAGAAAGAAAAAAAAATACTGTATAGCTTCACTCATAGCAGGAGGTAAGGGAACAGGAGGGAAAAACAACGAATAACTATAAACCAGAGACATTTTATGGGGGAAGAGAGGGGAGTGGGATCAAAACTGAAGTGGAGTGGGAAGAGTGCAAGGGACTATGGTGATGGCACACAGGTGGTTTGGTGGTGAAAAGTTCATGGGGATTACAACAGAGATGAAAAAATGCACAAAATTAATGATGTAAAAAAAATGAAGTTGACAACTATGGTACACAGCTAAAATCAGTCTGTTACCTGCTTTTGTAAACAGAGCTTTATTGGAACATAAAACTATAACCTAAAAGATTACTTATCATGGGCAGTAAAATAAACCTGGGAACTCTCTGCTTATTTTTTACAAGTAGCATGTGAAGCTACAATTATCTCAATAATAATTTCAATAAAGTTAATTAAATCAGGATGGATGGTGGTGGTGTTGGGGATAACCTAGGATGGAGCAGGTCACTGGTGACAAGCAGGGAGCCATCATCGTCCAGACCTTTGAGGAAAGTTGGAGTAATCTGATTATGAGATGGGAATTAAATGTTACTATTTTAATCTTTTAATTATTTTGTTTGTGATTCTAGCAGGAAAAATATATAAACAATGCCCCAGTGCTCCATGGTTTGAACCTACTGGGGCTAACTGATTTGTACATGATCTGGGGCTAACTGATTTGTACCTCTTCTGATTTGTCCCTCCTATACCTCTTCACTTTAGTTCATGTCTACCAAATATCCTCTCAATATCTCTGCTCAAAACTTCTAGAAAGAAAGCTCAGTAAGCCACAGCAGGTCATTGTGCCACCTGAGACCTGAACCTTTTGATGCATCGAACAAAAAAGGTCATTTTAGGTCACTATCTCTGCATTCATAAGCCCAATAAGGAGTGCTTACTAGTAGGCTTTCTCCTAAGTGAACGCCTGGATATAAAATGGAACACCAGGCTTTGTTGAAGACTGGCCTGCCTGGGTTCAATGCCAGAGAGGTCTGTCTGTTAGAACAATGAATGAGGACATCTCAGCAGAGATGCCTGTATATATGAGAAGCTCCCTTGGTCTCAACATTTGCAGAGGTCCCTTCCAGACCTCCGTCTCCTTTCTGGAGAGCAAAGTCTACCTTTCACAACCCTGTTTGTAAAACATTTAGTTCACAAAACCAGTGGTATCTTGGGGATGTCCTTACTATTCAACTTTCTATTTCTTGTGATTGACAAGTGCATTTCCAAGTATGAAAGTTTGGGGAAAGCCTTTTCACCCACTGAGGATATTCACTTTGCTTAGAAGTTTGATATAAAGAAATGCTCTCATTCAGCTTCAAAGCATTGTAATAACATATGCATTTTTTTTTGCTCCCTCCTCAGAAGAACTTTGTCCACCAGACTCCTTTCTCCTTGATCATTTCACAGAAAGTTTCCAGCATGGACAGGTTTGTGGTATTCCTGGAACAGTTATGTTGAAGCAAAACTTAGCGGTATTTTAAATTCAAAGATGAGAATAAGCTCCCGGAGGGAATTTTTATGGAGGGTAGAGAAATGAATGTCTATTCTCAGTCTGAAAATCATAAAATGTGGTTTTAAATGTATGTTTGACAGACCAGCTATTTATGGCACGTCACCCCTCCCCCAGCAGGAAAATATTTTCAATGGCGAAAACATAAGTTTCATCACAATCACAAAATAACAATGGCCACTGAATGTAATTTTCTCCTGGCTAGTATTGTTTCTTTCATCAGTTTTATCCACATATTCATGGTTAGTTCTCATTTGATCTAAATGAAAACATTGTCTCCAAAAGTTCATGCTTTGTGTTTTGATACTGAATCATCAGTGTTCTTTTTCTGTCTTTAGAGTTCTAGTACTTGACAGCAAGTTCCTGAGAATTTCTACACTGCACTAAACAGAAAATGATGTCCTTTTTTTCAAGAAACGAACAATTTGTATGAGACAGAAGGGTAGGGAAAAGTCCAATATTACCTTTGCTTGTTATCTATGAGTAACATTATTCCAGGGCACTTCCACAGCTATGGTTTAGGAGTACTACTGGCCAGATTACATCCCAGGACTTCCTCATTCTAGTAGACGACTTGCTGGGCCTATTTCTTCTAGTCGACTTCGCAACCTTAATATGGCACTGGAGATAAATGATTTGATTGCAGCAGGTGGCTTGGCCATGGAGACCTTCTCTTTTTGTATATGCATATGTTTTCCTCTTTTGGAAATGCAGAGACCATCAAATGACTAATTTTAGCCATGTGATTTATTTTGACATTGCATGTTAATTGAGACGAACTCCCTTCATTCTTGGTTTGAACAAGAGGTGGTTATGACACAAAGAACTGACCACAGATGGCCAATTTAGGATTCTCCTCACTGTGCCAAGGACACAGACAGGTCACCAGGGATATACCCAGATGTGAAAGGACATGGATACCAGAGTGAACAGAGGAGACATGGAATAGTGGGCTCATGCAGGAGCAAGTATTTCAGAAAGGAAGCTAATGGATTTTAAAGAGAGGGTCCTTTTATTTTTTCTTAGTTTAGGCTATGTTTAGGTGTTAGCTGAATTATTGGTTACTTCTCTGCAAAATGGGAGTAAGTCCTGGCATACAATGTTTTATGCATGCTTATAAGACACAAGTTTTGTGGTAAATATTTCAAAAGGAGGTATTTTCTCTAGTGCATTTTCACTAAGAAAGAGTTTGAGATATACAGGCTCTCTACAGAATTACAATATTCTTCTCTCCATGCATCTTCTAAGGCACATGCTGTTTTCTTGATTCACTTTTGAGGACCTTTTGCAGACTGGGTACTGAACAAGTCCAAGCTCATAAATACATGACCTCCATTCTCAACTTAATTTTGCCTTAATTTTTTTTTTTTTTTACCAGTAATTGGATCACAAGGGCACTGCAAGGATCTTTCAACTAAAGGACAGGATATTGATCAATTTCTGAAGGTAAATAAAGAGAATGCATTTGACCCCTCTTTGGTGACCAAGAAACCAAGAAGAATAACATTTTTCTTATTGCAATGAATAGCCATTGTCTCAAGCAATGTAGAAGTAAATGGGAAAAACAGAAATACCGGGTTATATAAATGACTTTACTTACAAGACACAATATTTGATCATTTTTAAACTCAATTTTGATGAGATCTATACCAACTTGTCAGTACATTTGTAGAAAAAGAAGAAAGACAGCAAATTCTCAAAGTCATGATCTTACCTCTCAAGTGATTTGATAATGCCTAACCTTTGGGGTGGAAATAAGGACAACTTGACCAAAGAAAAGGCCATCACCAATCCTTTGAAGCAAGCAATGATTACATGTAAAGAAGTGTCATTCTTTGAGTGACTGAAGAAGACTGCAATTTTTCCTGTTAAGAATTTAAGTGCTTAAAAATTAACATGCATTGTTTGATTCTTGACAACAAGAATTTCATCTTCATAGTCCTCCCTCTCATTATCTGGGTTTCAAGGCAGGGCTGTTCTCTTTTATCATATAGTATGTAAGTCATTATAATTTTATCATTAAATATTTTTTAATTAGATGTAGTAATTTGGAACATCTTAGGTGACATAATTTGGGGGCAGTTTTAATGCTCAGGTTACTGGGCACTTGTCTCTAGAAATGCCTTCTGTCTTAAAAAGTTTTGATGGTGCTCTCCCTGGTGGTGCAACTGGTTAAAACACCACATTGTGTGAATATCTCCAAAGCCACTGCCTCACAAATTCGATCTCCCACCAGAGAGCTGACCCACATGGTATGGCAGACCTCTCCTGATCTGCCCGTTGCTCCCCTCAGCAGTGTATTTCAGTAGATATGCCTGTTCTGCTCTCCACTTTGTCTCTGGTGAATCCTCTCACCCACCACACCTCTGGCTTATACCCCAGTTTTGTAAGCATAAATAAATAAAATCTTATAAAGGTAAAGATTTGATTAAAAATTCTAGAAAGGAATTTATCTTGGAAATTTTTTTTTTAAAGATTTTATTTATTTATTCATACAGAACTAGGGTCAGGCCAGAGATGCGGAGGATGAGAGGATTCACCAGAGACAGAGTGGGAAGCAGAACAGGCAGATGAACAAAGTACACTGCTTAAGGGAGCAGCGGGCGGGTCAGGAGAGGTCTGCACACCATGTGGATCTCCTCCGGGACAGGCGGGGATCGAACTCATGCGAAAGTGGCCTTAAGCTTCTTAGTGCTGTGCTTTAACCCGCTGAGCCACCAGGGAGGGCCCATCTTGGAAATTTTTTACATAAACACTTCGTTCACTTAAACTCACTACTGCATCTGAAACTCTGATATTGACATATTCTGGCGTATCTTGTGGCTTTAATTTTTATATTCATACTCTAAAATATCCATGGAAAATGAACATTTCCTAAGGATACTTAGATACCAGTTGATTAGGTACAAATTTGATGTGATTTGTGAGTTCCTAGATATATTTCTAACTTGTACAAATTTACACACACACTGCAGTCTTTTTCCAAAGGGGAGAGATATCAATTTAATTCTAATTCCATTTTATACTGAATAAGGTTCCAGGGACAGATAAAGCTTATGAAATAATGTCTCTCATTTCCAAACAAGATGGTCATGATGTGAATTTGTGTAACGTTGGGGCAGAGTGGGGACAGCACAGAGGAGTGAGTGACATTATTAACCAATTACACAAAGTCAGGAAACCATCAATTCAAATGGTTCAAGCGGCCCGAGGTTATGTTGCTGTAACATTTTCTCAAAACCAACTTCTCTCTGCCTGAGAAGAGTAAAAGAATATTGAGGGTGAGCTGGGAAATCACCATGACTCCTGGCAGAAATCAGGTCATCTCCAAAGAAATCAGGTCATCAGCCCTTGCCACACTGCATGTGGTAGATCTTCTTTCACTTGCACACTTGCTAGACTGTTGTAATGTTTGTTTTTGTGGTAAGCAGTGTGCAAATATTTGCTGTGGTAAATTCTGGACTGTGAGTAGCCTGGCAAGAACCAGCAACAGTAGAGACGTTACCCTGGATTGTCTGTTAGCAGCTCACACAGTCCCTGCTACCTTCTCCTGCAGAGGAGAACTCTGGAGATAGAATTTTCAGAATCTCTATCCCAAGTGCATGTGAAGTCTGGAATGTGTGGAAAGGAAGAACTTTTATTCTCCAGTGGTCAATGAGCATACCCATGGTGGCATTCTTGAGGTACCCCTGGGAGCTCCCCATCACAGTGCTATGAGTGACGAGGGTTGGTGGCAGCTCTCCTGGGGTCCCTGACTTTCCTTATATTCTGATTAAGAGACATGGCCAAGTGTTTTTTGTGTGTTTCCTCCATATTTCTAGCCCTCAGTCAGGTGGACTCAAAGACGCTTCTAGAAGGGAGACCTCAATGGTTTCCCAGGGAGAGCCTCAGGTCCAGTTCAAACTTATGTTGGTGGGTGATGGTGGCACTTGGAAAAACACTTTTGGGAAGTGTCCTTTGCCAGTGAGTTTGAGAAGTATGCAGCTATGTTGGTATTGAGGTACATCCCCTCATGTTCCACACGAACAGAGGACCCATCACATTCAATGTGTAGGATACAGCTGGTCAGGACAAATTTGGCAGACTGAGAGGCAATGATTACATTCAAGCCCATGACATCACTGCTGAAATGTCAACTTTGCTGCTGAAAGTAACTACAACTTTGAGAAGTCCTTCCTCTGGCTTGCTAGAGAAACTAACTAGGAGGAGTTCATTGCCATGCCTGCTTTTGTCCCACTAGAGTTGGTCATGGCCCCAGTGTGAGCACGATTTAGAGCACGCTCAGACAACTGCATTCCCAGGTGAGGCTGATGACCTGTGAGAGATGAAGCTAGAGCCCAGCATCACGAGTCTAGTTTTAATGACAACTGTCCGGTTACGTCACTGGTGTAGCCGGTTTGCCACTTTATTATATAATGAAGCAGAACATGTGCTTAATTTTTGAGATGCTGAAGAAGATGAATGGACTTCGGAGTGAATGTGGCAGTTAAAAAAACCTTTCTTTCTGGACCTGCAGTTTTAGCTTTGTGGCATGTAACTATTTCCTTCTTGAGTTTTAAACTTAAGACTTCTACAGTCATATCACAATATTCAGTGGTGAAATCTTGTCTGTTACCATCGCTCCCATTCCTTTTCATTTAGAATCAGGACAAAGTTGCATTTCAAATAGAAAAGAAAAGAAATTTGGTCAAGGGCAAGCAGCTAAATCAATGGGCATGAATCAAACTGAGAACCTCACTCAGGGGTCCACAATTTTAGCAGCCTCTGTGATGGCTCTCTGTGATGGGCTGCTACTCTGCTCTTTCTACCGTCATTGCAAATGCACTTTTCATTTATGTCAAATTCCCAGATCAAGCTTCGCTCATCCTTTAATTGTAAAACTTTAACCTGTATGATTGCCTACATTATTCTTTTAAGGCTAAATAGAGAGCATCCATCAATCTATGATGATGCCCACTCTGTTAGGTACCTGGAAGAATTTATTTAATTGCCTTCACCTGGAGCACTGTACTGGGTAGCTTTCTTGACACATTTCAAACTTTGCTGTACATCACAATGCCTAGGAGGGCAGTTCAGTAATAAAAATTCCTGCATCAGTCTTTCTGAATAATAATGGTGGGTTGGCACCTGGGAATCTCCATTTTAACATGTGCTCCAGGTGAAGCGCCCCATGCATTCTAGGAGGTAATCTCCAAACTGTGGTCTGAAGAGACTAGGCTCCAACCACATACTCCACTTCAAACACCAACTCCATTTCCAGCTTTGCTTATACACGGATCCCATAACATGAATTCCACTGCCTTTCTTCACACTTTCCAAGCCACTCTATTTCTAATCTAAAAGCTCTACTCAACTCTATACTTTTTCCTGTCTAGTCTTTAGCAACTGGACAAAGTTGCCAATGTTTTTCTGTCCCTGGTCACTTTTTTCCATTTTGCATTCCATCTCTTCCTGATTGTCCCAAACAATGGGTTTGGGCTATATATATGCACAGGCCTTTACTTTTCTCTAAGCAATGGAATCATAGGATGGATATAATTACAAAATGGAAATTGATTTAACAAATCTCCCTAGTTTTTCCCTAGTGTTTCTTGGTGCAGATTTCCATGTGACTTTGTTGGTGTGAGTTATTTGTATCAACATGTTTTGAAACCAAAAGGAGTATTTGATTGCTTTACATGAAGTTCAAAATTTTCTTCAGGTGTGCTTGAAGCCTTAGAGCACTATCCTAAAGTAGTGGCTTCTGCTGCTTAAGGAAACTTTTGGGGGCTCACCTCCTGGGTTAAATTGCTACAGATTGCATGCCTGAGATTCTATGCTGTTAGTCTAGGGAATTAACTAGGGATTATCAGGGGATGAGAGTAGACAATACTTACTAAAATTTCTGGTGATGGCAAGAGGTATATTTGGAAGCACAAACCAGAAAGATACATACTACTGCTGTCCCCTCCACACCCCTGTACACTAGACTTCTATCTCTTTCTGGAAAGCAAAAGAAAAACTCCAATTGTCATCTCAAACCATCTGCGACATATAGTCTACATTATCCTATTATGCAGATAAGGAAGCTGAAGCCTAGAGATGTCAGGAAACTTTCCCAGGGCAACTCTGCTCAAATGGAGAGGACTAGATGAAAATTCCAGCAGTCAAACTTCAGAAGCCAAGTGCCAACTGGGATGCTATTGCCCAGTCTTCCAATGAAACAAAGGTTCACCTGTCTCAAGTTAGCAATTATTAGCCCATTCTCTTCTATCCTTTGCTTTTACCTACCTTTCCCTAGAGGTTCAGCATAAGCACTGCTTTTATGTCATTGGCAGACTTATGAACTTGGCAGATAGATTAATTACTTCAGCCATGAGCTTTAGGTTTTTTTAAACTAGGGTACATCAACTCTACAGGTTGCTATGAAGATTGAATGAAATAATGTATATGAATATTATAGGACCTAGTCAAAGTGCATTAGTAAATACTAGCTTGTCTTCTTGTCTACTTTTCTCTTTTTACCTTTATTATTAGTTTTGCAAAACAAATAGACACAGAACACCTAAGTTGCCCTTTTAGTTTCTTTTCACTGAGTCCCCGTAGTTGGAGATGCTTAAGAAAAAGTGGATGACTCCTTAATTGTATATTGTGGCTAGAATTCGGGCCACTGAGTGACTGACCTAACCAACTCCTAGTTCATCTTAATTCTACAAATTTATTATTCAGTGGGAAATCACTGATTAAAATGTGGAGTTTTATTTTTTAAAGGATTTATTTGCTGGTAATTTTTTTTAATTTGATACTTCTTATAGTGTTAAAACCAGAGATGTAAACCAGACTGACCCCCAAGTCAGCCAACAAAAGTTTTGATCAATTGAGTAGTCCTGCACTCATTTGAAAGTTTGGAATTAAAATTTAATAATAAACTAGAATGTAAACACTACATGCTTTTATATCTACTCTGGTTTGGCTACTGCCCAGATTGTGATCAACAAGCCATATAAAGTAAGTTTATGTTTCAAGAAATTCACTTAAGTTTGACTATTTTCACTATTACTAGGCATCCAGATTATGTATCAGGGTCAACTCTAGGTCTATAGCTCACAATCCCAATGTCTTGACCCAGTAAAATTTTATCTCTTTTCATGCAAAGAAGAATGTATGTCCCTGGTGGAGTACAGTCTTCTACCTGGTCACTCCAGGGAAGGACCCAGGGCTTTCCTTTAGTTCTTTTATTATCATCTAGGGCTTTGGGTTTCCTCACTGGATTTGTTTGTATATCACCAACATCAGAGCATAAAGGATGACGTGGGAACTACTTACTGTCCAGAACTTGGAGATATTTGTCATTCTTCCCATATTCCATCACCCATGACACAGTCTCATAATCCTCTCTATCAGCAGGAAAACTGGGAAATGCAAACCAGTGGGTGTCCAAGGAAACAGGGTAAAGAGATTTTGCTGAATATCCTGCCATTTTGACTATGGATTGTACAATTTATTGCTGTCATAAACAACTCTCAGATGAATATTTACTTCAACCTTTGGTCAGATGCTCAAACTTTTCCCTCAAAATACATTATTTATACTGTAAAACTTTCATCAAAGATGTGTACTAAGCATATGGAAATACAGGTTCAAGATCCAGGCCACTTAAGTTCAAATCCCTGTTTTCATTGGCTCCTCCCTCTATACTCGTGGTTCCCAAACTATGTGCCAAGACACCCCTGTGCACTACAGCAGACACCTGGGTTGCCACAGTTACCGTAAACATTCTCAAGAAACACTGTCTATTGGCCACCCATCATAAACTATAGCTATGGCAGTTACAATTACAACATTAATATGTGCTACATTACCACTGATGATGTCATACCTTTGCAAAGCTGGGTTTTCAGTCATTACAGTAATAAAATTAAATACCATATGAAAATCAATATAGAACAAGAAACAAGGGTGGGATGTCCCATGTTTCTAGCTTTTGAGACATTGTACAGAGGCCAACAGAAATGCATATTCCATTACTATGTAATTCTAGTTATTTAAGAGAGAACAGAAGTTTTATTTTAAAAGACATGTTTTAGTATTTTGTTTGTCAACTGCCCTCTGAAAAGCTGGATCAATTTGCTGCATGCCAGCATTACTTAGGAAGCTTTTCAAAATCCCAAAGCTCAGCTTACATGTGGACTAATCTATAACTTTAGGTGGGAACCAGACATCAATGTTATTAAAAGTCAGGTGATTCCAATGTGCAGTGGAATTTGGGAACCGTTGCCTTAGGGGCTGGGAAGAAGAATATGGACAAAGTCTGTGCTACTGACAACACGCCAGCTTGGGATTGACCCCAAACAGAACCAATCGTGTCACAGACCTACACTTCCAGCTTGGATAACAGAAGTTCATTCATTGGTGTCTCAGATTTAGCCACCAAATTACTATTTACTTACTAATCAGATGGGCACTGACATTAAACCTGACTGATTATATTTGACAGGAGAAGAAAAAAAAACAAGTTTTCTACCACCAGCATTATATCATTGTGATAATTCTCCTTGTCCTTGTCAGCAAGCATGCTCTTTCAGCATCCTGGTCAATTAGACATAAACATTAGTTTCTTCAACTATCAAATAGCTGTCCCTAGAGGTTTGTGCCATTATCAAATTAGATGGTTGGGAACATGACTTATAAATTCCCATCTTTATATACATTCTACTTACTTTGAGAGTGATGTTTTGGTAAATGTGAATGGTTACATGAGTTTTCAAGGCCTTTTAAAAACTCAGTTCCTTAATTTTACTACTACATTTGAGACACAAAATTCTTTTCATTTCAAAGTGAGAAGTATCACATATCTAGGAGCAAATGTGGCCAGAGTTTACCATTTTGTAGATATTTCCTGTCCTCCCCACCCAGATTTCAAAGGGTTAGCACAGTGAAGACAATGAATGATGTTGTTAGCCCATGACAACTGAATATATCATATTTCTGAATGACCCTAGGTTCTCTCTTCCAAAAGAGGATTTAGGGCGAAGCAAGACTGTTAGGCATTTCTCTAATGTCTGTCTTTTCCCCTTCTAGATAGCAATGAAAGGCCAGCAGCATCCTGAGAGTCCAACAGCTCATGTATTTGTATTGCTGTCATAGATACAAAAAAACCTGAATGTTGAGTCTATCACTAATAGAGCAGTAGCATTGCTAATGAAAATAAATAATAATAACTAGTGATAAGTGGCATTTTAGTATAGTAAGGTGAATAGGAAAGTTATCTTTATGTTCTAGAAGAGACATTCAAAGCAGAATCTCTTGATAGAACAGAAACTAAATCCTAGAAAAATATCGGCACTTATTGGGTGTAATGATATTTGTAGACTGTGGATACCTGTGTGTGTGTGTGTGTACATATACATATTGGTGACCAGGCCAAGAAATAATAAAGCGTGAGAAGCATAGGTTGGTGTTAAGAGATAAGAGGAAATAAGGACTTACTGTGGATCTACATCTAAGGAATGTTAAACTTATTTGGAAGATGAAGTGATGGTCATTTTAAGACTGCTTACATGATATGCATATGTAAGAGGAAATGAACAAACTGAGTTCATAAGAACTAAAATGTGTGAACATAACAGATGTCACAACACTGGAATGTAAACATCTTTTCTTCCCTATGACAAACGACATCCCACCACTAGTGGACTGAATCTCCCAAAATTCAGAAGTCTTACATTTTGTATATTAATTAATGCTCTCTCAGATTCTGTGTCAGGCAAAAGAATGTCTCCCCAAAGATGGCTGGATTTTAACCCCCAGAACCTGTGAATACTTTATGTAGAAAAGAAAATTTGCAGATGTAGTTAAGGTTAAAGACCTGGACATGCAAAGATTATTCTGGATGGACTGAGTGAGTGGCTTCAACCCAATCACATAAATCCTTTCACAGCCGAGGTCAGAATATGAGGAGATATAACTAACAAGCAGTGGTCAGAGAGGTGCAATGTCTGGCTTTGACAGAGAAAGAAGGGGGCATGGAGCCAAGGAATACAGGTAGCTTCTAAAAGCCATGTCCTCAACAAGCTAGAAAAGGTAGATAAGTGGACTCTCCTTTAGAAGGAATGTTGGCTTGAACACACCTTGATTTTAGTAAAAGGAGTCTGTTTCAGACATCTAAAGTTAGAAAACTCGAGATAATAAATGTGTGTTGTTTCAAGCCAGTAAGTTTATGATAATTTGTTGTAGCAGTCACAGAAAAATGAACACTATTCCTCTGGTTCAACTTGCTACCCTCTCAGTGACTTTCCCCTGTATTTATCATACAGTTGTTTTGTTCTTGAACAATAGATGGTGCTAAGTATCCACATTTCTAGTTTGTCAGCCAGATCCTTCAATTTAAAATAATTAGGACCATATGACAACAGTTGAAACAGTTAAGAAAAGTCTACCAATCACATAGTTTCAGATTCAGAAAACCTTCATCAGTCATGATGAACGCCAGGACATAGGAGATTTGGTTGCCCTAAATCAAAAGTAACTATTATTAACATCCCAAAGAACAATGAAACACTTTCTATCTGGCATATCAAATTGCTTACATCCCCTTAAAAAATGAAAATGTGAACTTTAATCCCCCTTCAAAAACAGTGAACACCCTGAGGCCACACAGTATATGAAAGTGAATGAAAGAAACTACAGGGAAAAGATACTTGCAAACAAGTTTATGCACTGTTGTTTGTTTTTCATAGGTGGTGCAGTGTGACAAGAAAGGCAGTGAAAGATGCCATTCATAGTTTTTCTTGCACATATTCACTCTATGTTTTCTTATTAATGCTGACTTTGGACAAATGCAAAGCTATTTATATTTAGCTCCTAGTGGACAAGGTTACATCTGTTACACATTTATATATATACAGCTAAAGGACACGTGATGTAGGTTTTTATATTTATTATTGTTATTTTTTAAGGCGTGACTGGTGCTATGATCATGGTTTGGACTAAGGCTCTGTATCCAGTTCTCTTCAATTTAGTATAATTGCATGTGCAACTCCTAGGTTCCTTTGGCACTCAAGGAACCCACTGA
This sequence comes from Condylura cristata, assembly GCF_000260355.1. Classification (NCBI taxonomy): domain Eukaryota; kingdom Metazoa; phylum Chordata; class Mammalia; order Eulipotyphla; family Talpidae; genus Condylura; species Condylura cristata. Next base: position 4,697,359 of record NW_004567137.1, read on the forward strand.
AACGAGAGGAAAATTAAGCATTCTGAGGTGTTCAGAGGAAGATTAAGGAGCACTCTATGATCTTAATATCAGTCCAATCACAACTTTCATCCTTTCCTTTTCTAAATAGCAAATTAAATACACTCATTTTTTCCAGAGAAACAAAGTCCTGAAGGATGAATATCTTTCTACTGACACAGATAAGTCTGCATTCAGAAAAACCACAAACTCATGGGAACTGGATGTTCGAAGCTTTGAAATTCTGAGACCACCAACTAGAAACGAATAAAAGCAGAAATATCAAGGGACAACTTATAATATGAAAAAGACATCTCATTTCTGTTTAGATAAATAACTTCTTAATCACATTTGAGCACAATTCAAGGCTTTGTCTATTTGAAAGCATCCTCTGTCTCTCAAGGCCATGAGAAGACTTCTCTGCCAGGTAGGTAGAAGGAGGAGCTACCATATATTTGTACAGGGAACCTCCAAGCAGCTACGTATTCTGAATAAAATGTTTTCTGCTTGGGCCTTTGAATTAGTGAAGATAAAGGAACATTTAAAGGGATTCAATCAGGAGAGCAAAAAACTTATCAAAGATTAGGTAAGTGAAGAAATATATTAATTAAAAAAATCACTTCTGCAGTCTCTTTAACTAAGGGGGAAGGTAAAGCTATCAGAGCCCATGAAGGAAATGGAAGCTGGCAATAATTACAACTTATAGCAGAGCCACAGAACATGAGAACATTTAATTAGTCCAATGTCATGGACAGAATGTTCTCACCCTCTGATGTTAGAATGTATAGAATTTTTTTGCACTGAATTTATCTCCTTAAGAGTGGGTGAAGAATTATGTGTCATAATGCTTAGGAGTCAGGCAGAGTGGGTGAGGCTGAAGGCCTAGAATTTATGAGGAGTCAGTTTCATTTAACATTTGACTTAAGTGACCATGAGAGGGATTCTAACATTCATTCACAGATACCATACATCAATGTAGAAACATTTTGAAGATTTAAATTTATGAACACACCAACCTAAACAGTTAAAATGTAAATACAATGCAGCAATGGGTATTAAGCATTAATTTAGAAGAAGAACTCAGCCGCTTAAAATTGAAAGCTTTCACCCATCACAGTGGGGGTAAAAAAGAAGTCCCTAATCATCAGTGTGGGAGATTTGTTAAATAGCTAAATTTAGTCTGAGCTCCCTGCTAATTATTCAAGTCACCGTTAGGGAGACATAGTTTTATTTCACCAGATCTCCAGTGTCTCGATTCTGCCAGAAGGTGCTGCTATAATATAGCTGGGCTTGCAGAACAAAAGTAATGTGGAGTGAAATGTGGTCAGACTGGATAAAAATGTAAACCATATAAGTATATAGAATTCAGGCACAAAGATATCCATTATATGGGGAAAAGAGGGTTTTACTGTAGTATGTGTCCTCGCTATAAATAGCTCAGCAAAATGTAAACATGAAATATTTCCCTAGTGATATTTGTAGCCATATAAACAGAAGCCCTACTTTTCTTTTCATTAACTCTCCTTTCTTAATAAAGAGACTTCTGTAGGGTGAAATTTAGGCAAAAATAGCACTGATCTGTAACTTTTTTATAACAGGGCATAGCATACATGGAATAAAAACTGGAATCTAAAACGAGTAGAGTTTTTTTTTTTTTTTTACAAACACAGCATTGCTTTAATGTATAAAGTTCCATATGTTATAGAAATAAGCACAGTGGGTATATGAAGGAAGACTTACAAAGAGTTGAAGAAATAGCAACCTAGTCTCTCTCTCTCTTTTTTAAAGTTAGGATTTATTCCAATAATTGTAAACAATCCTCAAGGTGAGTACTTTTCTTTAAAAATCTGACACAGTCAAAAATTTTAAACTGATTATTAAAATAAATGTCTTTTAACTGAGTTCAAATGCATTTTTACTTTAATCCAGAATATATTAATTATACTCTTAAAACTCGGATTAGGGTAACTAATGTTTTTATGAAGAAATTTATACCATAAGAGGCAAATTAAATCAAGTATTTTAAATATGTACCTACAACACACTCCCAACTTAATTCAGCAAAGGTGAACAAAGCAAGAATCAATTTATACAGATAATCCAGGATCTTTTAACATACCCTGTATCAAAGGTTCTTCTCTCCATTTTCCCTTTAACCAGATAGGTAAAAACAGACTTATGAAGTTTGAGGATGCCCTTTCCATCCTAACACCTCACTTATATTGGAGAGTTGGTCCAGGTGTGTGTCCAGACATTTTCTTGGAACTGCAAGGCCTGGGAAGCACCACAGTGCACTGGTACCCTGCCACATTTGCCCTCACTGTGCTAAAATGGGGGTGCCTTCTGGGCCTAACGTTTAGCATGAAACCTGCATTTCAGATATGTATTTGTAGGACTAAGCTGAAAGGAAATGAATGAAGACTAGATCACCAAAAAAACCTTTGACAATCAGTTGTGGATTTTCTTCAATCCCCAATTGTAATACCCTCTGTAGAGATTGTGGGAAATGGAGAATCCTGCTCCTTACAGCAAAGCAAAAAATGCTCCACCTCACCCTCAGGAACCTCGAGGTTAGGAGGCTGCACCCCTGGAACCTGAAGAGCTGCTGAAATGCAGTAGCAGTGGAATATCTGCCTTTACCCAGGGTCTGCAAGCTCATTACTAATCCTTTTCTTGCAGGAGAATGAAAAGGGAGACAGTATCAGGATGAATAATATCAGTTTTCAAAATTCTGAGCATTCCAAGAAGAAAAACTTTGGAAGAGGGTAAAATATATGTGGAGAATAAATCGATTTTTAAAAACATCTTAGATATGTGAGTGACAGGAGGCAGGGAAGTTTTTATAATATACACTTGAAACTCCAGACCATTAGACCAAAACCCTCCATGCAACTGTTTTAACAGTTTTTGGTTGTTGAATTAAAGAATTGGGACACTTAAGAGCAATGACTTTTTTTTTAGATTGATGTCAGATGAATCACTTGAAGGTGTTAATTTCTGCATATTTTTATTTGCCTGTGTTATATTACTTTTGCCCTCTCCCATACTTATATTTAAATAACCTTTGTTTCTTTTTTTTTTTTTTTAAATGAAAAGAAACAGCAAGGCCATAGAACAGTGTTTAATTTCAGGTGTAAGGCATGATTATGCATACCTTGCAAGATGATCATAAAACTTGAGTACCCCAATGTTTATCATCATCACTGATGTGTATGTAAAGGTTTTTCATAAATCTAGCAAACTATCCCAATTACTAAGCCACAAAGTACTTTAAAAGGAAAACTTTAGTTTCTATTTTATAAGGAATCATTTTCTATCTTACGTGAATGAATTAAAAAGTATTTTATACTCTTATGGAAGCTTTCACTGATTCAAAAAGAAACTCAATAATAGATTTGATTCTTTCTGGGTAGGGAGAGGTTGCTTATTAGGACAGTTCCTATTTCTAGGCTTGGAGTACTGGTACACTGTCGATTTGAACCATACAAAGTAGTCTTTCCCTTGATGTTGACAGAACCCTTATACTACACTAAGGGAACAGCTTTTACATATGTACACGATATTAGTCAAGGGTTAAGAGTGAATTGGAAGTTTGCACTTTGCATCTTTATGTCTTTAAAGTTGATTCAGTACCTGAGATTGCGATGTAAATTGGAGGAACTTCTATACACTAATTATATTCAAAAGGCAAATCTGAAACTGAATTTGTGTTAGGTAGGCAGGGATAATTCAGGACTATCCATTCCACAGGTATATCATGGATGTCTACTCTACATCAGGCACTGTTCCAGGCTCCTGGGTTACATGAGTGAATTGAGCCAAGATCCCTGCCTTTGTGGAGTTTGCTTTCCAGTAGAGGGGTCGGGGTGAATGTGGGAGGGAAGTAAGAATAAGGTTGAGGGAAGGGTGGGTGTGAGGGACCCAGATTTAGTGGTTCTCCCAAGACCTAGTGAGGCTTCTGATTTAATCAGAACAAGCTGAGAAACCTTTGGAGAGTTTGAAGCTGAAAAGTCTGCTGCTGGCTTACTTTTGAAAAGGATCTTTCTGGATGCTTCATCAGGCACAGACAATAGTGACAGGCAGGCTTGGCAGATCTTGGGGCATAAATAATGAAGAGAGGAGCAATGAAATAGCAAGATAATCACAGGAGATATGGAGACAGTTGAATATTCTTTCCAAAGGGAGAAATAACCACATGTAGATGGGTTAATGGGGATGGGTTTTCCCAGCAGGGAGGGAAAGCTTATGGTGGAGGAGAGAGGGGAGAACATCTCCTTAATAAGCAGGAGGGACTGTGACCCAGTGTCCAAGTGGAGGATTTGGCTTTAATGGGAACATGGGTAGAGCTATGTTAACTGGCAGAAAAGGACCAAGTTGAGGCAGGGCTGGAATTAAATGAAGATCTGTTGAACTCAGCCCAAACTTCACCCACTGTGTACAGGAAAGAGAGAAAAAAATGGAGCTGGTTGTGGCATGAAGCCACCTGCACAGATGACATGTGTGTTCATCATCAGTGAAACACAGAGAAGTACCATCTTGGTCGGAGAACACTGGCATCTAAGACCTCATCTAATCCTGCACTGGGTGTGTGATCTGTCAGAGGTGAGGTGAGAATAGTGCCACCTGCAGGCTCTCTGTGAGGCTTAAGGTTGAGAGTATACATGCACATGCCTGAGCTCTGAATAGCCACACAGAACACACTCCAGTATTGTGTCCTTTATACTTCCAATCTCTCTGCTTGCAATCCTTTCCCCCAGGATTCAGTCCTTTTATGCATCTCCCTTCATTTTATCCTTCTTGTCTTAGCTCAGGGATCTCCAATTAAGACACTAAGCCAATCCCCTATGTCCCACACTGACACAGCCATTTTCTATCCTATTGCTATATTTTAGTACCTTCTCAGCACTTTAGATGTTTGACACAACATCATATAATTACTTATTTGTCTGTACATTGTCTATTTCTACCTGCTAAAAGTCAAGTCCACATAATCTAATAACCGTAGACCTGGTGAGCCCCAGATCCCAGAACAGTGAGTTGCACATAGTGGGCCCTCAATTGACACCCACTGAATGAATGATTGAATGTTGTCATTTTTCTACTTAGAGCTAATATTCCAAAATAAAATACCAATTTAAAGAAAATACTGAGAGGTTGTTACCATAAATTTCATGATTTAACTGCACAGCAACAATGAATGATTCTAATTTAGCATAAGCTTCAAGAACAGTTTCCTGACAATTCTCCTCTTCTGTGATTTCCCTCCAGGAAAAAAAAAATCTTATTTGATGTGCTTAACAACTGTATTAATTCATCACTGTGACAAACATGAGAGAATTGTAGCAAACTGCATGTCTCAGGAAATATTCAATAAATATTAAGCAAAGAAAGGAGACCTGTCTTTTATTTTAATAGAGTTAGAATCTCCCTTAGAGCACATTAATGCCCTTTTAATTTTTGTTTGCTTGACTATAGTCAAGAAATGCTTTGATGCAAGAAAATGTTGAAGACAGGAGGTGTATTCTGAAAGGGATTTATTTCAGAGATAGTCTTTGGACTTCTGTAATCCTTACCAGGAGTTCGTGTGATTGTGTCTCACTCTGCCGCTTTTGTGAGCTGTGCTCTGCACTCCAGGAGAACTACATGCTGTGGTCATTAGTTCTTTGCTTCCAAAGACCCAGTGATTTTTACAGTGGGCCAGCATGCTCTGCACACCAGAGTCAGGCACAGGAAAATTAACATGCAGCTTTTGCTAATGGGTAGACAGGCAGGCAAGTGAAGATTGACCCAATACCTTCAATAATAGATGACTCTCCATTGATGAAGTCAATTTACGGAAGGACTATGGGCTCAAATTTTATTCTCCAACATTTTTGTTTTTTTACTTCCTGTGTTAATTGATGTGACTTGCAGTTATTTTTTATAGTAGAAAAAAAATCTCTTATTCCAAATATTGTACCTATCCTACAAGCCTTTATTTCTTCCTGTCTTGTTCCTTTTCCTTGCTTACCCTTCTTCACTTTTCTAGGCTTTCTTCCATGCTCTCTCTGCATAATGATGCATTTTGAGAAGACTATAGTCCACTTTTCTTAGAATTGGCCAAAAATGGAAAATAAGTCTGAAGTAATAGAAAGCTCATCTTTCCTACATTTCAGTTAGGAAAAGATTTTCATCAGCTGTTTGCTTCCCCACGTACTCATGAGATCCCCGCACGCAGCTGCAGAAGGAACTGTGTTATGCTTCAGACTTCCCTCTGACTGACCACAGCAATGGCCCACTCAGCAGCCATGTGTACAAAAATAGATCATTTTACTTTCTTCCCTACGTGAGAGCACTGGTCTCTAAAAAGGTAGAGATTCTTATTGAATTTTCTTAGTTTACAGAGAAGGCATTTCAAGGAAGGCCATGTGGATCTGAAGCAATGAAAAGCAAGTTGATTTCTTCAGCGAACTATAAAATACACCTGCTGCATAATCCATCACTCACCCTTTGTACACTTTATAAAAGCTCTTGTCATCAGATTCTGTTTGTTTGGCTATGAGTTGTCGAAGAGTAAGCTATCTTAGATGCTTTTGAATTCTCAGGATATATAGAGTATGGATCACATAATATGTGGTGAGTATATTTTTGCACAACGAATGGGTTAATGAAGGAATGACTGTGTTCCATTAGACTATAATTCTCAGTGCACTCTATGTGAAGCCTATTTTTTTTTTTAAATACATGATGCGCTCTGCCCTAAACTTTCTCTAGGTGGCTTGACATGGAAAACTCAGTACTGCCTTTAACAGAGGGTGGTATGTGAAGGAAACAAACTATATAATGATTCACATTAAACAGACCTACAAGACACGTGAAGGACTAACCAATAGGTAGTAAAACATTCCAGAAACAAAATCACCAGCACATTTACATGGAACATTACCATTTTCAAACTGTTTTCGCTCACAAAGCAATGTGTTTATGTTCAGGTGTTTATCAGTGTGAGTGACATATCCTTGCCTAAGAACTGACCTTCAGATAGATTCTTCATTTGAAAGGAGAGGTTATGCCAAAACAATTTATATAATTCTTCCTGGACCAGACAGTTGAGTTGATGCCAAGGAGTCAGGGTTTGTGGTGATGGAGGAAATTACTGGAACCTAAATAAGGGCATGTAGGTATCTATTCCATTCTTCATGCATCTATTCCATTCTCCAGATTTGTGAAGGGCCACTGCTGAGACACTGCATGATGTCAGAGCATGCTAGGAGAAACCTACAGATGAGTGGGAGTAGCATGGCCATGCTTTTTTGGTTTTGGTCATCAAATAGCAGTATTTGGGATCAGTCTCTAGTATTTTAAAAGAAGAGGGGACACAACCAATCTAGCAACAATTTACAATAAACTCACAGAACACTTGTGATATACTCCTAACTGGGTCACTCACATGTTGCCTGACCTTGGCAATACGAAGCTGAACTTATTTAACCACTGTGTCTTCCACATTCAGAGGATGCAGGGATGGACACATCACTGCCATATAAGGAATACAAGTTATGATGGTACATTTTTAAAGAGAATAGATTGTAAACTGTGACTTCCTCATTGCTTTTGATAGAGGGTTTTGTTTATTTGTCGCCCCTTTCCAAACAAAACAAAATCCAAGCCAGTGAGGATGAGGAGGGAAGTCTTGTACAAACAGTTCAGCTTTTCTTGAGTTTCAATAGAGTGATAGCAACCTAGATCTCCATGCCAGAACCAGTACTGTAACTCTCTCATAAAAGTCAGACAAGACTGTATTTTAAGCAACTGACATTATACAGTCAATTGAAGGGCAATCAACTAGAGAATCTGGCACAAGACATCTTAGGGAATTGCTTAATAGATATAAACTCACTTTTCATCACATTACTAAAAGTTAAAAATCTGCCACTGATCTCCTTTCATTTACCTCCTTTTTCCAATTTCACCTCAAAATAGCAGCAACAACATTCTATCTGCCTTTTCTAGGGAAAGAGTATCCAGATACATCTATTTATCCAAATTGAATGTAACAAGTATTTTTCATGTTTAGGAAGACCTTAATTGTAGTGGTATTGTTTAAAGAAGCTGCTCCTGAAAATTTCTAAGGTGTAACAGCAACATCCCTGATGTATACAATTTTTTTTTTATCAGATGCTCCAGGAAAAGCAATTTTGTGTCAATATGTGCTGTGTTAGTAAGTTAATGTGTTCATTATTCTCTATTTCTGTACTGCCACTCTAGTTAGGTTGCTGTGAACTAGTCTCCCATTTCTCTGGCCTGACAAGAAGGGCAAAGTCTCCTTATGACAAGGATTCCCTTGAAGTTCATAGCAAGTAGCTAAATACTAAAGCATACTTCAAGCCCTACCTGCTGAGGCACAGTTTTTCCATCACGGCAGTGTCATTTAGTAACAGTCAACTCCTGACCCATTATGTGAAAAGGAATATTGATGATTAAGATTAGAATTATTTTATTTGTCTCACATCAGATTCTTAATTAGACTGAAGAATAGATGGGAGTTTAGAGCATGGGCCAATAGAGCTACCATAAAAATTTATTTTTGACATTTGATTTTATTTAAACAGTTTTGCTCTTCTCATATGTTATCACATATTTATCAGTTCAAAGTCTTTAAACAGACAATGGGGTTGCTTCATAAAGAGCTTTGCAAAGTAGCTCAAGTCTGTTCTTCCAGTCTGGTGGCTCCTCTTATGTTAAAAAGCAAAGCCTGAGACAAGGATTTGGGTACAGGGAGTTTATTGGGAAGGCGAGAGTAAGCAGAATGAGACAGGAAGGTAAGAATTTAATAAAACACTCATCATTGTGCTGCTTACTGTTTCAGGAACTGGAGCACAACTCTCCGAGGAAGCATGCACACTGTTCTTCAGAACTGTAGCCATGAAGGACAGGGAGCTGGACACTCATGACTTATTAGACGTGGATTCTGCCCAGCCGTTAATTTCCCTGCACCTCTAAGTCTACTCTCCCCATTACTTGAACAAGCTCTTGAGATTTAGGGAAAGGGATTGAGGTAGAAAATTGAGAGGTACAGTGAAGCACTCACTCAGGCTAGGATGCCATCAACTTACATGAGAACTGCCCTTCACTGTTTGGTTGAAACCTAAGGTAAAATTCAAGGAGGCCCTGTGGAATGCCAAAAGTATGAACTACATCGTCCTAAGTAGAATTCTGTATTTATTGGTGAATAAATTTTATTTCAACCTACTCTCAGTGAACATTGTAGTGAATAGCTTTCAGGAAGTGTGTTGATCTTCTAGTGTTGAGTCATCCTGACATGTCCATTCAGAAGCTCAGAAATGCTTATTTTGAAGCCATAGTGGGAAATATTCCACTTGCTTAGGAGCTTGTCCCTGTGATAGGAACAGGCAGCATCCAAGGATGCAGAATCAAGGAATGTAGCTTCAAACTTACTTTCCACCTGTGACCTAAGTTTCTCTTTCCAAGCTCCTTTGAGAGCATGAAGTTTTATTCTGTATTCTTTTACATTGTTATCTCTGAGAACTCTTAGGTGTGTGGATCATGCAGCTCACTGAAGAGCAGGAAGTTGGTGCAGGTTCTCTGACTCCAAACCCAGTGCATTTTCTGTTGACCAGGGCAACACCAGAGAAAGAAAATCTGACTAAAAGTTGGAAAACTTCTGTCTAGATGAAGGCTGATTTGATCAAATCATGTGTTCTACACATTAAAATTTACTCACAGTCTAGAGGTTACGTCAAGAATAAAGAAACTAGGAAATTAGTCTGAAGAAAGGGGTTTGGAGCTGATCTCTGTCACTTAAAAGAAAAGGAAAAAAACATCTGTGAAATATTTGCTCTAAGGAGGGCATGAACCTAAGCTCTAGGTATACAGCGATTTTTTGTTATTGATGGTAGTTATGTTTCATAGAGTTGCCATGAATGCTGAATTAGTGAACAAGTAACTGCTCCTCGGGGAAAAACAAGGTTCAGTCCCGATGAACCTCTGGCCACAACTTATTTGTCAACTGATATATAAAACCTTGTTTTATGTGTGCTTCTGTTTAAAGACACCTTATTTAAGATATACTGATACTTTATTATTGAACTCACAGCCAACAGTATCATGACTGAATCTTGAACAAAGCTTATTAAACACACAGATTGTCAAATGTCTTTTGTGGCCTAAGGGTTAAGTCTCAGTGCTCTCACAGCTACAGCCAGAGTTAGATCCCCAGACAGGGAGCTAACCCACATGGAGCAGTAGATTTCTTCTGTCAAACCGGCTGTTCCCCTTAGTAGTGTATTTTAGTATATACACCTGTTCTGCTCCCCATTCTGTCTCTGATGTATCCTCTCACCCCCGCCTACACCCCAGTTCTCTATGCAAAAAAAAAAAAAAAAAACTTAAAAACAAACACACAGATTTTCTCTGGAAGGCCCGCTAGATCCTTCTTCTGCTTAGAAATGCTAGCTGGCACATCAGTACCACACATGGAGGCACTGTAAACAGTCAGATCACCAACAAAAACCAAAAAAACATCAAAAACATGACATTAAACCAACCATGAAAAGGACACTTGTTTACAGTATGAAAACTGGAAGGAGAGTGAGTAGAGAAATCCACAAATCATGAAGATCAACTGTACATGTTTCATTTAATCTTCACAAAAACTGAAGGCAATAGTTTGCATTTCTTTCAGTTTATAAGAAAAAAAAAAACATAAGATAACTGGCCCAAAGTCACACAGCAAAAATGTGAACAGGAATCTTCTTTTTTTGTTTCTGTTTGATTGTAAATAATTCAGTATGTATCTTAAAGGTGACATCTCTTTTAAAAATATAAGCAAAATACCATTATCACATATAATTTAGCAGCCTCTTAATAGGATAAAAAAAAGTCACCTTAAAATCCCCCCAATTGTTTCAAAAATTGGTTTTTACAGTTGTTTTGTTTATATCAGTAGCGCATACACAGTGTGTCTCTTAATCCTCGTTTGACCCATAAATTCTCTTTTCTTTTTTTCCTGTCTTGCAATGTATGCACTGAAAAACCATTGTTTTTTGTCTGTTTGTTTGTTTCCATCGTTTCCCTAATAGACATAAAATTATAAAAGTTTTGAAGCTCAACTTCAGTAGTTGTAAAACCTCTTGTTAGCACAGTTAACATACCTGTGTTTGAATTTGCTGTCTGGTCTTGGCTTCACTCCTACTCTTCAAGTTTCTTGGAATCCACTTGCCTCATTTTACCTTACTATGTAGCATGCATTCTTGTCAATAACCTCAGAAAAACTATCTTTTGCATGTGCAAGGATATTCCCAGAGGCACATATAAATTGGGAACATATTTGAGTCAATGTGGCTCTAAAACCTAAGTTTTTCTATTCTTCTTGTGATCAATCTTGGGACTTTATTTTCCTTCCAACCTCACCTGGTATACAGATATGCTTGCTAATAATATTTATTCTCCTCCTAGAGTTGTATTCAGAAGGAGATGAAATATAGGCCTGATACACAGTATTAAATGATGAATTCTTATTGAATGAGTGACCAAATGAATGATTTAAGGGGAATGCTTCTTAAAGTATAAAAATGTGATATAAATGCTGCTAAAATTATAAATGACTGGCTGAAATGGTCTGAATACTGACAAAAGAATTCTCTCAGGCTAAGCTTTTTATTATTGTCCTATACTAGCTAACTTTATTAGTGAAGTGGATTTTTAAAGAATTTGGGTGTTTTGTTTGTTTGTTTGTTTTGTTTTGTTTTTGCCTCTATTTTTCTACTTCCCTGCCCATAATACCCAAAGGAAAGGATGAGTAGAGGAAGATAGATATTATCCTTGATTTGCCTTTTCTCTTGGAGGGAAGTTTTCTCAGTGAGAAGGTATAAATGATTGAATTTGTTTGTTGTTACTCATGTTGGATTTCAATTACTTATTTTTTCCCATCATTTACACTAAAATGTAAACTGAATGAAGGAAGGAGTTTTGGTCATTTTGTTTATTACTCTACTGCCTTTCCTAAAAGAAAGTCTAATTAATAGGTGTTCAGTAAGTATTCATTGCATTAATTCCTACATACCTGATAGATTAATTAGCTAGAATTGGTCTATGAATGCTGGTTTGGTTTACTTGGGCTGGTTTAACAAATTATCATAGATTGGCTTGTTTAAGCAAAAAATGTAGGTAACCTATGGAAACAACCCAAATGCCCCATAATGGATGACTGGATCAAAAAGATGTGGTATATATGCATAATGGAATATTACTTAGCAATCAAAAAGATAGTTTTGCTATTTGCAGCAACATGGATGGAGCTGGAAGGGATCATGCTCAATGAAATATGCCAGAAAGAAAAAAAAAAGTACTGAATGGTTTCACTCTTAGGAGGAATATAGAGGAACTAAATAAGGGATCAGGAAAAAAGTAATTATAATAAATACCAAATCAGCAGGCAATGATAAACCAAAGACATTCTGCAGGGAATGAGAGGATAGGATAGGATCCAAATAGGGGTGGGGAGAGCACAAGGGAGTATGGTGATGGTACATGGGTGAATTGGTGGTGGGAATTTTATGGGGGTAATAACAAGGATGAGAAAGCACACAATGTACAAAAATGATGCAAAAAATATACAAAGTGAAAAGTAAAAATAAAAACAAATGCAACTTTCTCACAGTTCTGGAGGTTTTAAAGTCTAAGGTCAAGGTGCAACAGAGCCTGTATCTAGGGACGGCCCACTTCTGCTTTATAGATGGGTATCCTTTCCTATATCCTTTCATAGCAGAGAGTGACAGCCTCTTGTACCTCTTCCCAGGAGGACACTATTTCCATTCATGGGGTTCCTCCTTTAATATCTAATTGTCCCACAAAGGTCCCAGTTTATGGTATCATCCCCTTGAGAGTTCAGATTTCAATACATGAATTTTTTGGAGACACAAATAGCCAAAACAAATGCAATAGACAGCTAAGTCTGGCTCCTTTAAGATAAGTTGTCACAGGTTGATCTCTTTACTAAGAAAAATACCTTTTCTTAAGAAGGCTGGCCATATTTTACACTTTAAATCACCTCCAATCAGACATTCCAAAGACTGGCAGACAACTTAGCCCACATAACCAAATCCATTGTATTGCCTGTGACATGTAGAATGATTGTCCTACAAAACTGCCTAACAGGCAGGTGGTAGGCAAACCATGCAGGACCAAGAGAAAACTAAAGCTTTGAGTTACGGGCATGCAGAAGCCATAACAAATGGAAGCCAGGATATAGAAAAGAAACTGCATTTGTTTAGGGGTGATTTATGATCTTGGTTGGTCTTGACAAGAACAGAGGAAGCAAAGGCAGAGCCAGGTTAAGTGACTTACAGGAAAGTGTTGAAGTTCTGTGACTTCGGAAGGGTCTTAGCTCAAATTGCTGGAAGCAGATTCTAAGATTTGTGTCTAGGAGGTATGGTGGGGATGGTTTCCTAGGAAATCAGCTGTAAGGGAGAAAGAAGAGCAGTATTAGGCAGAGGCAGAGACTGAATTCAGTTGTAACTGGAACAGGTCCCAATCTGATCTGATGGGAGCGCTGGAGCTGGAAGTTCCCACCAAAGCCAAGATTGAGGGAACCAGGGGCAGGGCCTCTGTGCCTTTGCCTGGGCCCATGGGCCTGGCCTAACAGGGCTCCTCTAGGGTGCGTGGAACTTTGAGCAACCCCCCTTTCATCAACAGTGATTCTTGGTGAGGGTTTCCATTATCAAACATCAGGACCAGATATACAAGGATGGGTAGGAGGATGAGATCCACACTCCTAAAAGGCGGTCTGAGCATTGAAACCTGGTATCCATAAAATAACTCAATTTCTAGAGGTATCTTAAGTCATTCTTGTTTTTAAGTTAAGTGAAAACCGTACATATATGACTATTGTTGATTCCCCTAAGACTCACTTTTGGGATGAATGGGTAGATAGATAGGTAGGTAGATAGATGCACAGACAGACACATTTATAGATCCCAGCTAGCTAACTAGCTAGATGGATAGCTAGATAGATAGGGTTAGATATATGGGCAGGGATATGTGGATGTGTGTGTGTGTGTGTGTGTGTGTGTGTTTATCTATGTATATATATGTGTGACAACTTTTCTTCTCATTTCTTGAGGTAGCTTGAGTCTCTTAACTTAAAGACAGAATTTATTCTAATGAGCATAATCATTAAAAGACGAAAGTTGGACATAGTTAATTAGCTTTAATATTAATAGATCCACTAATGTTAAATCAATATCAAAATTTCCAATTTATGAATGAATTCTGTGAATCTTGTGCCCACATGGTGAATACTGATTCTTTATGAAAATCTCTGACTGTGAAATATCCATGAGGGCACATTTTAGATTAATTTCTCTGAATCAAAAGAGAACTTTAAGAAAGTTGCTGAGGGCTCTCTCTGGTGGCGCAGCGGGTTAAAGCACAGCACTGAGAAGCAAAAGCCACTTCCACATGAGTTCGATTCCAGCCTGCCCCGGAGGTGACCACATGGCGTGGCAGACCTCTCCTGACCCGCCCGCTGCTCCCCTCAGCAGTGTACTTCGTCGATCTGCCTGTTCAGCTCCCCACTCTGTCTCTGGTGAAGCCTCTCACCGCCCTTGAGCCTCTGGCCTGCACCCCAGTTCTGTATGCACAAATCAATCTTTGAAGAAAAAAAAGAAAGAAAAGAAAGCTGCTGAGTCCCTGAATAAATGCAAACTGAAAAAAACACAATAACACAATAATTTTAGAAGCTGGTCAGCATGGTCTCTTGACCAGCAAGTCTCAGGTACAACCTCTAGCTCAGTGACTGTTACCCTGGGCACATCCCTAAACTCCTCTGCTGCTATATTCATTTCTAAAATCAAAACTGCAATACTTTTAAAATACATGTATCTATGAACACTATTGTTCATTTTAAAACAATGTTTACTTTTCCCCTACCCCACCTCTTATCACCATAGCATCCCACATTCCTCTCTCCTTCTAATCCTTTTCTGTCCCCCTCTTCTTAGGAAATCTCTGGTTAATAATTGTCTGTTTATGTTTTGTTGTGTTGTGTTTTGTATTGTAAAAACAATCCACTTCCTCCCCCCCCTCCATCTTCTTCGGCTCTCTTAAATTCTTCCTGTAAGTGAAGCTATTCAATATTTTTCTTCTTCCTTCTGTCTTATTTCACAGAGCATAATCCCTCCCAGCTCCATCCATGTTGCAGTGAATGTATGAGTTTAGTTTTTTGATTGCTGAGTAGTATTCCAATGTGTATATATATGTATATACACATATATACACACAATACCACATCAAGAAGATATATATATATAGATACATCTTAGAAACAACCTAAATGTCTCTATTATGGACCCTCCCTTGTGGCACAGAGGGTTAAAGCACAGCACTAAGAAGCTAAAGCCACTTCCGCATGAGTTCAATTCCTGCCTGCCCCGGAGGTGACCACATGGCGTGGCAGACCTCTCCTGACCCGCCCGTTGCTCCCCTCAGCAGTGTACTTCATTGATCTGCCTGTTCTGCTCCCCACTCTGTCTCGGGTGAATCCTCTCACCCTCCACATCTCTGGCCTGTACCCCAGTTCCTTATGAATGAATAAATAAAAAATAAATAAAGATTTATCTATTATAAGTTGTGTTGCAATAAACATAGGGGTGTATTTATCCTTTTGAATTAATATTTTTGTTTCCTTTGGGTAGCTCCCTAGAGTAGAATTGCTGGGTCGAATGGTAGCTTCATTTTTAGTAGTTTGAGGAGTCTCCATACAGCTTTCCATAGTGGTTGTGCCAGTTTGCATTCCCATCAGCAACGTGGGAGAGTTCCGTTTTCACTGCATCTTTGCCAATATTTATTGTTAGTTTTTTTGTTATGTGCCATTTTCACTGGCAGGAGATGGTATATCCTTGTGGTTTTAATTTGCATCCCCCTGATTATGAGGGTCCTTGAACATTTTTTTCATATGCCTGTTAGCCATTTGCAATTCCTCTTTGGGTAAGTGTCTCTTAAGTTCTTTTGCCCACTTCTTGACTGGGTTGTTTGCTTTGTTTTTGTTGATTCAAGTGAGCTCTTTACATATCTTTGTGATCAGTCCCTTATCCATTGTATGAAGTGCAAAGATTTTTTCCCAGTCAGTAGGGTCTCACTTTGTCTTGGTTAATGTCTCTTTTGCTGTGCAAAAGCCTTTCAGTTTGATGTAGTCTCATGTGTTTACCTTTTCCTTCATTTTCTTTGCTGTGGGTGAAAAGTCCTTTAAGATGTTGTTGAGTCTTAAAAGCTGAAGTTTTACCTATATTTTCTTCTATATATTTTATGGTTTCAGTTCTTATGCCCAAATCTTTTATCCATTCAAAATTGCAATACTTAAAGCTATTATAAGAACTCCATGTGTGTCTCCTAAGCTATTGCTTGCCTTATCATTGCCAGTCCTTTACTCCTGTAGCCACACTTTAATGTTTATTAAAGACATATTTTACAGATGGCCTGAAATCCTGATGAGTTTTGTTAGCAATTGAATGTGATTAATACTCAGAGAATTGGTTCTTCCTCATTCAGCAACCAGATTCCAGGGCTGTGGAGCTGCTTTGTGAACATCTTGGGGACTAGGACTGGATTAGAATCCCTATTTCAGCCAGTCTTCCGATCAGTGAAAGCAGGCCCACTAACTTCCTTTAGTGTCATAATCTGCGAGTGGAGCTCTGAGGGCCACAGCCAAGGCACAGCTCTTGGACGACTTGGTTCACTCAGTGTCAGTGATGGCATATCACGGGTTCTCAGTACACACAGGATCTCCTGACCTATCTGTGGCCCAGGCTTGTCTCTTGAACTCTTCAGAAACCCTGGAAGAGTCCTCAAGATTTTACTGAACCCACAGGGAATGCCTCAGAGTGGCTGCTAGAAGTGATTGGTGGAAATTCCATAAATGACTGATTTCTGGTCTCCCTGGTGGGTCCTTCAGGTACTAAATTATTACAGTTCTATGGCAGAGTGGGATCCTCCGCTGCTAGGTCAGCTTCAGGGCATAATATTTCCAGTTTCAGGTCAGTCCTGTAACAAAATTATAAAACCCCCAGCAGAGTGTGGGGCAAACACTGGCGCCCAAGGGGCCCATTCCAAGTGCCTGCATTCTAGTGTGTGGTCTCCAAGCACAAAAAATAAACCTGAATTAGATGTGTTCTTATAATTGTGGGAAGACCTTAAAAAAAATGTTGGAACAAATAGTGTCCCAAATTGGTTCCGTAATTAAGGTATGCAGAGCTCGACTTCAAAGATCCCTTACGTCTGTTTTAAGGGATGCTGTTAGCGTGCAGATAATTGTAGATAGTAGCTGCAGAGCCATTAGAGGAGTTTAATCTATACAGAAAGCTTTGGATAGTGGGTGCTTCTGGGACATCGCTTCTACAGTAATGTCTCATCTGTAGATATTACCCCAAATGTGCACTTTTCTCCATTATATTTTATTTTTTAAAGCCAGAGAGTTTGCATTTGGGTACAGTTTCAGAACAGGATGAATAGGTACCCAAAAGATACTTTGATGGCTATGAAAGGTAAAAACATAATGAGAAAACTAATAAAGATTTCGAGGATACAATTCTCATGACCTGTTCAGCTTGCTTGTTGTGGGGAGGGCAGGGGAAGCAGTGGGGTTAGTGGCTCCAGAGAAGGAATATTATATCTGGTTTAGAATCAGCCATGTGCTAAACATTGTTATAGGCATCGGATCTTATCCTCAAGAAATCAAGAGAGTGGGAGGTTTGAAATCCAAAATGAGTTTCCAAGTTTTGTTTTTCCTAAAGGGTTTTGGTGGAGAACAGATTAAACATGAAAACATGGGTAAGAAAAATACTGAGAACAAGTATTCCTCCTGGACAGTCAGCTTCCAGCCTGTACCCACCAAAAATCCTTCTCCTTGATTGGTAATAAATAGGCTGGTAGAAGTAATAATTCTCAGACAACTGAAGAGTAAAAGCAAATCACCTTAAGCAGGGGCAGAGTTAAAGAGAGAAATAATTCAGATTCCTGGCTCAGGCTCTTTAAATGGGATCGGGATTATTATTTTTTTTTTAAGAGTCTACTCATTTTATTCATATTCAAGTCCTCTCCCTCCCCACAGCAAACACACCTTTAACTTCTCCAATCTAATCTCTTGCATAACTGACCACATACAAAGACTTGGTTAAAAAATCTCCTCCCAGCCTGTTACAATATTTATAAAGCCCTTGCTTTTGAACACACTGTGAGGAGGGCTTAGTAAAACAAAGGCCATCATGATTTATTGTTTTAAGATTATTGATTCAATAAATTAACAATAATTTCCATGAAATGTGGGAACCCTGGTGCCATAAAAGTTTATTTATTCTGACTCTAATGATCACTGATGAGAGTATTCAAATTGTCCCAGTGTTCTACAGTCACTGTAGGTGGAATGCCCTCCACTGTGTGGGGTACAGTAAAATAAACATTCATCCACAAGTGCACAAGTGACAATGGCTCCTTTAAAAACTAGAAACACTGGATTTTTTTTTTTTTCAAGAGGAAAGGAATAGTTCTGATAGAGCTTTTAATACATGCAGTTGGGCTCTGCTCCCTGATCAACTGCAAGCATGTGGTTTTAAGAGGTTATTGCCATTGTTAACAGCTGGTTAGGATGGAAATGGCGGTGGTGTTTCTATCCATATCCCAACCAAAGAGATCTCTGGTGATTGTTTTTGTCTGGGTTTAAAGTATCACTATATATTGCATTTCAGAACTCGGTAGGATTTTTTTTTCATCTAAGTATTGTTTTAGTACTTTTGTTCTTCAAGTAGTGAGTAAACCTTCAAGGTGACTTGGTGAGGGCATTGCAAACCTGTTAATACCTTGAACAAACAGGTATTTATTTTTATTCCACAGCCACAGGGAAGATTAATTTGAAATAACTCTGAAGAGATGAGAGCAATGGACAAGGTAACTCATTAGCCCTGTATACCTAAAGTAGGGTTTCTCCTGTCTGCAGGATTGAGAATCTTTCTGGCATTCCAACATGATAGGGTCATGTTTTGCTCTCATATATTTACCCATCCTGTTCCCTCCTCTCTTTGACATCTGGATGATATGTTTTACTTTTGAGCTTTAATGCTGTATTTTCCAGTGTGATTTCTTTTCTTTTCCACCAAAAAGAAATCTCCATGCCAAAATATGATTTAGAACCAGGCATTTGCAGTAATTAATGAAATGAAATGAAATAAAATACAATAAACTTCTTAGTAACCAAAGGCTTATGATTTACATAGGCTTTAAATGATTGTTGGTGCTAAATTGTTTCACAGAATGCGACTCAGGAATTTGAAGTTGTCAGATTAACTGCTGTATTTACTGGTCTGTTTGATTAGGTGAGCATAGTTTATATTCCCTCTTGGAGACCTAAATAGCAACCATTTCCTACCAAAACAGCACTGAGAACAAAGGCCCCATTGATGGGGCAGTGGGCATTGCTCTGTAGGCCTTTGTATCTGAAACAACACGGTTACTAAGCACCTCAAAAGAAAAAGGTGCAACTAATTTTTTACATGTACGTTCAATAGGCAAAAAGAGAATTGCATTGCATACCAAACAAACACATTATATCCAAAACGAATGAAGTGATTTTTTTTTTTTTTTGGTAAAGTTGGCTTTCTTTCCAAGGATGTAATTAAAAAAAAAATACTGTGGTCATTTCTGAAGGACATCAGACAACAGAAAAGCCCTAATAGCAGGAATAATCTGGCCTCCCTTTAACTATTCAAATACACGCAGGCAACTGACTGACATCCTTTGAGTCAATAATGATCTTTTTTGAGAACCTTCTGTGGGCCAGCTTCTGTTTTGGGCTTTGAGAGACACAGCCCATCAACTTCCTCTTACCTCTGACCCTTGCCCCAATTGTTCCCATCCTAGAACTTGGACATTATGACACTGATGATTTCAAGGATGGGCTGACTTTTAGAGAAGACAAGCCTGAAGCTGTGTCTTAAAAACCAGGGCAGCAATAGCAATTCCAGATAGAAGATATTCTACTAGTAAAGGTCAGAAAATACCAGGATCTGGAGAGGTGAAATGATCAAATGCAAGTTAGGGCTAAAAAATGGTGGAGGGGAGAAAGCTGGATCTACAGAGCACCTCCTGTGCCATGGCAAGTGGTTTGGAGTTAATTCTTTAGGAGATCGTGAGTCTCTAAAGGGTTTTGAGGGATAGGCAGGCAGGTAGCTAGCCAGTCTGCAAATTCCAAGTCCAAAGTGATGAATCGGTTGTGCATTTCAGGCCTTAAAGTGAATCTCATCACACTGTAATATATATTTTCCTGAACTGACTTGCCTTTCCTCACTTCATTGTCTATACTTTTTGAATTCACCAGATAGCCATTCAATATTTCACTTTTCTTGGAAAGTGAATACCTCATTTATTGAGGTTAGTCATTTGTCACCCCCAAAGACACACACCAATCTTTTATTGAAGGACTTTCAAAAGCATAAGTATGTGAGCATTCCAGGCCCTTAGCATCTAGGGAGTAGGTGCTATGAGGAATTTAAAGAAAACTCAGAAGCATCCCCAGGGTTGTGGGGGTAATGCAAAATTGCACGATGAAAGTTTTCAAAATCGAGATAAACACAGCCTGGGCTCCCCCATCTCAGCTGTCAGATCCTACCAGTTATTTTTTCTTTAAAATGCATTAAGATGAAAGGCTATCTAGAAGACGCTAACGCTCTCACAATTGCATATATGGGAAAAGCACATTTTCTTTACATATCTGGTATGTCATTCAGATGGAACTTATTTCACTTTTGATCTTAAATTGATCACTTCAGCTATTCTGGTGCTTTGGCAGGACTGCTGTGTGCAGTTGCCAAGACTGGGAGTAGGACTGTCCCTGCAATCGGAGGAAGGGTGAGAGGGTGGAATGGGGGATGTATGTGTTCACTGAGGCCAGGCTCCAGTGACTTCTCCCAGGTTCAAAATCATCCTGGGCGTTTGTTAGGAATGCAGTTAATGGCACATACCCCAATACATTTTGGTGGGTGTGGCTCTGGACCCAGTAATCTGTTTCTGTCAAAAGCGCCAGATATTCCTGATATTCAAGGAACTTTGAGAAACATCACAAAAAATGACTGAGCTGAGCAAAGCATCATTCTTCAACTCACCATAGACTATTAAGCTTTAAGAGGGACACTATAATACAGAAACTTAGCATCAAAATAATGAGGAAGTAGGTGAGGTTACATACTCTATCATTTTGCAAGCCTCTTTAGCATAAGGAATGACTGCCATATAAAAAGCAAGAGTGCCAAATATTTTATGGGGTCTCACTTTACTAAAGAAAGTATTGCCAATTAGATTGGGGTTAAAAAAAAAAAAAGCTGTGGGCCAGCCTATATTTTCCTTTCATTACAAGATAAAATAAATTTTTATTGGTGATTTAGTTAAGGAAAACACATCCTTTGTTTCTTCCAGTAGACTTTACATGCTTATAACAATGAAGGGCATCTTTGGGGTGTGTGGTTTTCTCAACAAGTGATCATCATTTATACCATCTCTGCATAAAAGTCATTAAAAATGAAATGTGTGGAACGCACTGCATATGTCTGTCAGCAATGGCTCTCAGACTATAGTTTTAGCCGTCGGATGCTTTTCCACCAAAAGCCCAGTGAATGAAGAGGAGCAGTGATGCTTTCCACAGGGGCTAGAGGTGGTAGAAGATGTCTATGGGATTGTTCCACCTTCCTAATTTGTTAGCTTCCCTGGGGTAGGAGAGGAGAGCTCAAGACGAGAGAATAACAAAGAGTCAATGTTATATGGAAAATGAGGTTTTGGCAACTCCTGAAACACCTCCACAGGGCAGAACAGAGTTTGAAAGATTCTGCTAGAGTTTTCCTCCAGGATAAAAGTACTTCTTCACTCAGCCACACAGAGACTATCTTACACCAGGTACCAGCCAAAGACTTACTGTAGGGCATCTGCATTATAGGCAAGCATAGAAATTTTCAGAGATAGTATTAAAGAATGATGATGATGTTAATAATGTTCATCAGATCAGGAGACAGCAAAGCTGGAGAGAATGTTTCTGCTCAATGGATAGAGTGGGCAAGCACTTCCGGAAAATGTGGACAGTAGTGCTGTTCCACATTGTGCAAGCAGCCTCTGGTGTGCAGCCAGGTGGACGGGACACGGAGGCAAGGCTGTCTGTTTCACTTGCTTTATGCAGCACTGTGTGCAGGTAGCGAGCACTCAACGAAGCTGGCAGTCATTGCATCCAGAGATGTGGTTGTGACCATTCATCCTATTATTTTATTATTTGTCTCCTATTAACTGACCACAATTTTGACATTGGCTTCTCTTGATACATTTGCAGAACTGCATTAGGTGGGTGCTGTGATTTCATTGGCAATGCCACTTGTGGTGGAAAAAATATGCCACACTATTTTTTTTTTTTTAAGCAAACAGGCTTCTTTTCACAGCGGACAGAGGAGACTGTTAAACAGAGGAAACACAATATTCCTTTTCATAGCAAGAGATCAAATGTCTGCAGAAGAGTTTAATTTATACTTCTCCATGTGCCAGAGCCCAGTCTGAGACATAGCTGCATTTCAGTACTTTCAATCAGGTCATAGTTTCCACCCTGGATGACTTCATCCCTTTTAAAATAGAATAAATGGAATTCCACATTCTACTATGGGTTGAGATTATAGGAAATTAAAAGACGTATAGTGCTCCACACACTAAATAATTGTGACATTGAGCTGGGAAAATAACACGTAGACAGCAGTTCTTCTTGGGTGTTATTTGTTAAAAAAAAAAAAATAGCTCC
Organism: Condylura cristata; assembly: GCF_000260355.1. Taxonomy (NCBI): domain Eukaryota; kingdom Metazoa; phylum Chordata; class Mammalia; order Eulipotyphla; family Talpidae; genus Condylura; species Condylura cristata. The sequence goes on from NW_004567137.1 coordinate 4,720,169, forward strand.
AACTTTCCAGGAGAGAAGAGAAGCACTGCAGTGTGGGCCAGGGCAGAGAATATTCCATGCTCGCTCCAAGTTTTCCCTTTTGAAAATATATGAAAACATTAAGTTAGATCAGAGGGGCGACTTGAGTTTGTTGTCCACCAGCCCTGCCAGTGGCTCTCTCCATAGTCAATTAGCTGGCTCTAGTGTCCTGGGGCTGGGGCAAGAAGTTAGGCACCCTGCCCCCTAGGGGTGGATGGGAAATAGCTGGGGAAGAATCCTAGTCTACGGAAAGGAGGCTGAAGTTACAATGGGGCAGTAGGTGAGCACCATGAAGGCGCCCACATACGATCCTCTTATATGAGTGAGTTGTTGAGTTGTCACTGCAAAAACCAGAGCTTGTTGACTGGTTACTTAGAAAAGTCAGACTACGATGCTCTAAAGAAAAAGAGAGGCAAATTCTTTTCTGGAGGACCTTTTCTTCATTACTTCCTTTCCAAGCTGACTTGTGACCTGATTTACGTGGTTGTGTGACTGAAGTAATTTGATGTGTTTCCTGAACAGATGAATATGCACCCTAGACCGGACTGCAGTGGGTATATTACACATATCAGCCTTCTGCTGATGAGTGATGAAAATACAATATTCTCATTCTGCTGTGCTCTCTTTACAATCACATTTGTGGCATCAAATGGTTGCAGTGTTGAGATTTGCATGCCTTTTAACAAGAGCCCAGTGAGCAAGGCTTCCCTTTGGGAAGATTACTGCTAGAAAAATGGGGGCTATGAGAGAGCATGAGTGCAAATCCACTGCAGGTGAGCCAACACAATTTAATCACGTAATAGATCCGTAATATATCCCTAGGAATTCATGTTTGCTTTGAATCTGCCTACCAGATAGGCCACAAGGAGCTGGAAATGACTTACTGGTTTCCAGTGTGTAGGACCGAGATTGCGCTCGGCTTCTGTTCACACATAACCCACAAATGGAGGCAGCTGCTCAAGAGTTCAAGGGAGGGAGATTGCAGGTGGGAGCTTGAAAATCTTGCCGCTGATAAGATTTCAGCCTGGCTTCAAAGCACTTAAAAAAAATTAAAAAGGCCCTATATTGCTAGTATTTCTTTGAAAATCCTAATCTGTTGCTGAAATAGAGCAAACCTAGTTCCCTTTGTGAACTTGAGTAAACACATTCTTCATTGCCATCAAAGATTGTGGCAAGAAGAGGGAAGGCCTTGCCTTTTGTGATTCAAGAGTCCTCCATGAGTGTTTTGTGCATATTTGTGGTTACAGTCATATCTTTCAAAGGACAATCCAAACCAAATATGGGTAAATCTGCAGGTTTTTAATATATGACAAAGTGGGACCAGGATCAAGCCATGTTATTCAGAGCCTCTCTGTGAGGATGGCACCAGATCAATAGCCATACTTGCTCTTCTGGTGTATGTCCTTATGAAGAATGTTGGAGATATAAGCATTGCACAAACAGATGGGGAAACTAAAGTGGTGAAAAGCTCTTGAGCTGGCCAAAGGCAATAGGGCTGGCCTAAAGAGAAGCAGAGAGCTGAGAATTAGAATAGTCAAGCTCTCAGTCATGACAGCATTTACAGACTCTGAAGTGGTCGAGTTGATGTGAGAGATGACAGGATGAGGCTTGAGGACACAGAGACTAATTTCCTCTATTGTAGAAGGCAGTCCCTCCATTTATCTCAATCATAGCTATTCTGTTTTTGGTAAACGTTTAAACCTGGAAGCTGAGTCTCTGTCTTGTTAGTAGCTGCTACCATACTGTTAAAAATAGGGAGTAGGGCCTATTTACATGGTTGTGTGACTGAAGTCAGTCACCCACATAAATTAGAGTAGGGCCCTCCCTGGTGGCACAGCGTGTTGGCGAAGCTAAGACAAGCTGTGGCTACTTCAGTGTGAATTCAATCCCTGCCTTGGAGGTGATTCACATGGCAGACCTCTCCTGTCTCGCCTGCTGCTCCACTCTGCAGTGTGCTTTGTTGATCTGCCTGTTCTGTTCCCCACTCTGTCTCTGGTGAATTCTCTCATGACTCCTGCACCTCTGGTCTGTACCCCATTTCTGTATGCATAAATAAATAAAATCTTTGAAAACAATAATAAAAATGAAAATAGGGAGTAAATTAAAATTGTGTTAGTGATGGAATCCCATTTAGGGTTAGGGCTCCTCAGAAAAACAGAACCGATACAATATGTAAGTGTGTGTATAAGTAGATCTACCTATGACAAGCTCTATCAATCTATTGAGAAATTTTAAAAAATTGGTTCATGTAACTGGAGGCTGACAAGTCCAAAATCTGCAGTACAGACCTGGAAGTGATGTAGTTTGAGTTCAGAGGTTGCTGTCAGAATTCTCTTTTCTTTGGGGCTCTTTAACTGAGTACAAGAGCCAACCCATATCAAGGAGAGTAATCTGTTTTATGCAGTCTACTGACCTAAGTGTTAATCTCATCTAAACAGGCCTTTATAGAAACAACCAGAATGATATGGCACCACGTATCTGTATAGCGTGACTCAGACAAGTTGACACACAAAGTTAAAAAGTACATAAATCAAGCAGGTAAGTGTTGAGGTGGGAGATTCCAAAAAAGGTCAGGTGTAGAAACTGGCTTCAGACACCACCCTAGGAGATATGGTGGGACATAGACAAATACATTCTTAGATGGTAACAGGTGGTCTTCCTTTTCACTGAGCATGGTGGGAAATTTTCTGAAAATTGGTCATAGAAAATTTCATATCCAAAAGAAAGTAATACCATGGGAAGAAGGAACATTAGAAAATTACTATCAGGGTTGTTCACACACTCTCATACTGCAACACATATGTAAACCCATGAAAACTTGGCTGAGAATTTGAAATAAGTAAGCCATATCCAAATGAAACTAATCAAATGACAAACTAAAATTCAAATAGACATTCAAAAACTATAAGAATCCATAGAATATATAATTGAGGCTCTACCACTGTATGGCATGTTCCCAGGCCACAATGAATCATTCCCTTTGATAAGGCTGGTGGAGTTTTAAAGATTTTCTTTAAGAGTTTCAGGCAGAAAGATGAACTTTGGAGAACGTTATTTAACAAGTCTCAGGTAAGATAAAGAGGATATCTTTGTATCACCTTTATATCTAAAGGGCCATATGCTACTCCCTATCTTTTTGGATATTAACATGTATGCCTATGTGTACAGGCATTTTTCTGTTTCACAAAACAAACTGGGATCCTAGAATGGTTGACACATACTAAGTCTGGGACACGATGAGTTGAGAGAAAGAAGGAGAACAGAACCTCACAGACCATAGGAGCTTTGGGTTTTGTTCCAAGAGTCATGGAGAAACTCTGAAATAGTCTTCAAACAAAATTTACATTTTAAAATGATGATTGTTACTATTTTGAGCTTGACTTGAAAAGGATAAGAGTAGAAGATTTAGATCAATTAAGACTAAAATAGTCCAGGTAATGAGATACTATGAGCTAGTCTAAAGGGATGGGGGAAGATAAGAACTGTAGAAAAATGAACTGATATATTCTGGATGTGATATGTCATTATTCTCCTCACATCCATGAGAATGGTTATCATCAAAAAGACAAAAAGAAATAACCTATGGTGAGGATATATGCTATTGATGGGAATGTAAACTGTGCAAATATTATGGAAAACTGTATGGTGATTTCTCAAAATATTAAATCAGAAATATACTATATGTTCCAGCAATCTTACTTCTGAGTATTTATCAAAGGAATTTAAAATAGTAATTCAAAAATGTATCCCCATTTCAGCAGCTATTTCAAGGTGTGGATAAAGAAGATATGGTATATATATACAAAATGGAACATTACTCAGTTATTTTTAAAATGTACATAAAATTCTGCCATTTGCAACAATATCTATTAAACCATAGGGTTTTATGCTTAGTGAAATAAACCAGATAGAGAAAGAGAAAAACAAACCACATGATTTCACTCATGTGATAGATAAACAAAATAAATGAATGAATTATACCATATTGAGCACAACTTGGTAAAGAATAAAAATTGAAGATGTAGGGGCTCTCCCTGGTGGCGCAGCAGGTTGAAGCACAGCACTAAGAGGCTGGGGCCACTTCCGCATGAGTTCAATTCCCGCCTGCCCCGGAAGTGACCACATGGCGAGGCAGACCTCTCCTGACCCGCCCGCTGCTCCCCTCAGCAATGTGCTTCCTCTATCTGTCTGTTCTGCTCCCCGCTCTGTCTATGGTGAAGCCTCTCACCGCCCCTGAGCCTCTGGCTTGTATCCCAGTTCTGTATGCACAAATAAATAAGTTAAAAAAAAATTGAACATGTAGAAGAATAAAATATAAATTAGACCATGTAGTTACAAAACAAAACAACACAAAACAGGTTTTACTATAGGAATGACACCATTATATAAGAATAAAACCATTGTGGTTACCAGAATGGAGGAGGGAAAGGAAAGGGGCACATCAGATAAAAGGGGTGAATCATGGTGATAGGCAGGATCTAGACTTCTGGGGGAAACAGTGCATGTAGGATATTACAGATATTGATTTATAATGCTGTACCCCTGACACCTATATAATATTATAAACCAATGCTAGTTTAATTTAAAAAAATTAAAGCTGTATTCTGGAAGGTAGAGAACATAAGACTTGATTTATTGAAGTGGGGCACGAGAAAAGAAGAAATCAAAGATGACCCCCCCTTTACTTAAGGGCCTAGCCTATGCTTCTCATTTAAGCAACTGCGTGATGGTGATGCCATTTAATGAGAAGACCAGGCTAATGATGCTACAACAGACTGAAGGAAAAAGCCAAGAATTCCATTTTATATTTGTTAGGTTTGAAATGTCTGCAGACTATCCTATTTGAATAAACAGTGTTGTATGTGAATATGGACTTCAGAAGTGAGATAACATTTTGGAGTCATGAGAATTAAAATGGTATTCAAACCCATGAGGAAATGAGTTATACAAAAAGATCATTTAGAGAAGGCAAGAGGTTACCCAGTTGAGCCTTAAGTTCTGACTGGAGTTATAGGAGAAGGAACCAGTGATAGAATCTAGGAAGGAATAACCAGGAAAACAGCAGGAAAATCAGAACATGATACTTCAAAATCAAGAAGAGAAAATTTTGGATGGAGGCAGTATTCACCTGTAACAGATATTGTTGTAAGATTGCCTTTTTCGAGGATAGCAAAGTATATATGAACTGGCACGCATGTGGTCATTGGTGATGTTGACAAGTGGTCATATCCCTCCCCTGAAAGTGCAGAAAGCAGATTACAGAAAATCAAAATGTAAATGCAAGGGAAGGAAGTGGAAAGTATTGCCATGTAGATCATTCTTCTGAAAGATGCAGATAGGAAGGAGAATAGACAAATAGGCTAATTGCAGGAAAAGAGATGTGATTTCATTAATGGTACAAACCAGGCGTGTATATTTCCTGATAACACTGACTTCTGATGCATTAGAAAGTGCAATTGATGGAACCAAGAGGTAATGCATGAGATTGAAGAGGAGAAAGACCCAGGAACACACAGGGGTAAATTCAATGACAGTTTGTAAGATGGCTTATATGGAAAAGAACTATAATAAACATTCCAATATATTTTTCCCTTTACAACTCAAAGCAAAATTCTGAACAGATTGTTCAAGGTTTAATAGAATAGCTCAAGCCATGAAATGATTTGATTTTACTGTCATGTAAACCATAAGAGAAAGAGAGGTGATTATTGAGAAGGCAACTCAACTATAATATTCCTTAAGTAGAAAATGTACATATATATTTCATTTCCTCATTCTGTCCTTCTGAGTCTGGAATATTTGTTGGAGCTGCCTTCAAAGGCAGAGATGCCAGGAAAATTTCTCTCAACCCTCTGTAAAACCCAGCTCATTAGACTTGGGGCATTCAGAATCTCTAACTTTTGTGATTTTCTATGCTTATTTTAAAATAACTTATATATTCAACAAAATTTCAATCTCTAAACTCAGTACTCAATGTAACTTTCTTCATTTGTTTAAAACCGGTATCCTTCATTTGGACAGAGGGCAAAAACTTACTGTCAAGTCATTTCAGTGTCTCCACTACATCTAGATTTTAACTTGTGCTTTCTCATCCATTCAGGTGTCCAAGATAGAAGAACAGTTGGGTTTGGAGCAAGTATTACCTTTGTGGTAAAAACTTGGGGAGTTCACTGAGCCAAGTCACCCTCGGTGGAGGGTGATGATATAGTAGTTGCCATTTGCTCAGGGCTTGCAGAGTGTCAGCCACAACCAAGGTCTTTACAAATGTTAATTCCCCAACAGTCAGATATTTGGAGCGGCACACAAGTCAGCGGACTCACTATGAGTGGAGGAAAGAGCTGCCTGAAAATGCAGCATGTTTTCCAGCCATGAATGGTCTTCCAAAGAAAAAAACTGAACTTTCTCATTAAGGAACTCAACACTTACACCTGTTATGTCACTTGAGGAAAGGAAATGGAGAAAGGAAACATTGGAAAAGCTACCAGCCTAGTGATGAGCATTTTCTTGGTTATAAAGAGATTTCTGGCCACATTCAGCTTTTTGTTTTTGCTTTTCTTTTGTCAAAGGTGAAGGCTGGTGTTGCAGGTAAAATATTTTCCTCTTTGTTTTGCCTGTATTTATTCTTTATGCTTGTTGTGCTTCTCTGTCATATCTCAGGATAGAAATTCCCCTGTGAGCCACGTGATTAGAAATGCGATGAGGACTATTAAATATATTTGAATACTGGCAGCAAAATTTCCATGCAACCCATCTCAGGAGACCGTCCAAAAGTATTATGTGTGCACACGAATGAATCCAGCTGATACACCATCCCTGCATTTGGTCCTAATCTGTCCTTCCTTTCACAACTAACCCCTTCAGTGGAAGTTCAGCCTCTACTCCCTTGGCAATCTGACTCCTAACTGTATGCCAACATCAAGAAGCAAGCACAGAGGGAAAAGGGAAGGGATGCAAGGGAAGAATGGGAGAGACCACAAGGAACAAAATGAGGAACAAAGGAAAGTAAAGATTTGAAGTCTCCTTTCCTGTGGTCTTTTTGCAGATGTCTCCCAACAGATAACAACTGTCACAGCAGCTCCATATATGATTCAATTCTCACCAATGACAAAAACTGCCTGCATACCTGAGATCAGTGGGAGGGTGTGAGTGCACATGGCATTTGGCAAGCTTTTCATATGAATTCTTTTTAATAGTCCCCATGCAATGGAAAAATCGAACAAGTCTCAAGAACAAAAATGCAACAGCCCCAAAAGGTAACATTTAATGAGCACTTGCTATGCCCAAATGGCCTGCTGACTCTACCTGTATCTAATTTAATCCTAAAGTGATCTAATGAGGAATGTTCTAGTATCAACCCATTTCCCAGCTCCTGGAAATGAAGTAGTATTCATGGGATCCTCTCTTTCTGTGTCCTTTGCTACTGTTCCTTCACTGTCCCTCTTCTTGTTGCATATCATTCTGAATAATTTCTTAAAGAGTATTCTCACTCATAAGTCCTGTAGAAGGAGCATGTGTGTAGAAACTCCTGGAATGGAATATGTTTTAATTTCTTAATTAATTACCTACCTTCCAGATATTTGCGTGTCACCTAAAGACTCCTTAAGTCTCCCACTGGAGAGCCAGTAAACCACTGTTCTGCTGTCCCCCACCTATCTCTCAGAGCCCGTGGGCAGCCAGGGAAACCCTTCTGGAGTCAAAGCCCTCCTATAGACAAGACCCTCTCATAGATGTCAACACAACATAGCTCATTATTTATTTAAAAACTGCTTTTGTTCCACAAAAATCCCCAGACTTGGGTAGTTCTGATATAGCAGAACAATCCAAAGATATGATGCATATGTGGGTAGCTAGCATTGAAGTGTGTACATGCTTCAGGATATGCACACATATCCTTCATCAGACAAATTATGGGTCTACTAGACTCAAATGACCTGCTCAGCCGCCAACTTGGTAATGCACAGTTCTACATTTCAGTGAGGAGGTTCAGCCTGGCCAGTTAATTACCTGACCTAACAAATGTAGGATACCAGACCCTGCGAGGGTCCTTTCAACTTTAACAAAGGCAGGATGCTTGATTATGGGTATGCATCATGAGATATTACTGGAAATGCCTTGGGATCCATTGACTGATGTATAACTTTGCATCCCAGAGACAGATAAGTGGAATGCCTTGTTGATATGTATGGAACCATATGTGGGAGTCTTGGGTATGGTTTCCAATACAATTCCAGATTATCAATGTATGGTCAGCAGACTCACCATCCCCTGAAGCTCTAGATGAGAAAAGCACATTTTCAGTTTTCACCCACCCATTCTCTTTGATCTCCTACCCCATGTAACTGATGTTGCATGATTATTCCACCAATAAAAAGCTAGGATCTTGCTCTTTCAGCAGCATCCTGTGTTGTACTAATTGCTCCATGACTCCTGTCTGTCAGTATAGTGTTGTCAATGCAACAAGTCACCTTGTCTGAATGTCAAATGGTTTCAGGCCAACAGAAGCGGAAATGGGCTGGTATCCAAAATGACATGGAAAACTTTGGAATATTATAGAACAATGCTCACACCATCTCAAAGTTGTACTTACTTCTCTGTATCCAAAGATGGCAAACACGAAAAAAATTAATAAATCATTAGTGTGCACAAAGTGAGCACAACAGGGTAACTAGAGCCCAGAAACTTCCATGCCCCACTCCCAATCACTGCCTGCTCCCAGGACAGACTTCTGGCCCAATGAGCACTTCTATCCATTTTTTAACTCACCACTAACTGATTTAGATAGTAGTACTTTTTGGTGTGACTCCTTCTACGACTCAACATCATGTCTGTGTATTTGCATGTGGCGCCAGTTTGTTCATTCTCATTTTACAGAATGTCATTTTGTAAATACACCTCATCCTGTTCCATTCTATTGTGAATAGACTGGAGAGTTTCCATTCTGAGGCTATATAACTGGGTTGCTGTGAATGTTCTTGAATGTACCTTTGGTGTACCTCTGGTTCTATTGCTGTGGGATACATGCTCAAATCAGAGGGAAAGGTGGTGATGGAGCAAGGGGGAGGGAAAGGCCCCCATGGATCGCAGTGAAGGTGTGTTGGGTACTGGTGGGAGAGGGGGTTTATAAAATATGCATTTGTAGAGATTTGAATCATCTGTGCAAATGAAAAGATGTATGATAAAAAGTTTAACCTTTAAGTAAAAAGTTTAACATTTATACAGAAAAATTCTAAAAACCCAACAAAACAGACATCTTACTTATTTTATACTACCTTCTAGGTGATATTTATCCCATGCAAGGATTCTGATCCCATAGTTAAAGCAATTCAAGTTGTATTCTTTTTTCAATCTTGCCTCCTGACTTTGTTTTCCCTCATCCTGAACTTTCTTTCTTCCAAAGACAGAACTCACCTTGAGCATAGCTGCAAGCTCATCATCTAAGGATGTAATATTGAGGGTGTTATTTCAAATTACTTTCATCATGGTCCATGCCGTTTGCACGGTCAGAACTCCATTTCTGGTGTGTTCCTTAGGGGTGCTTGGTACATGAGACCAAGTCTCAAGATCTACAGGTCTTTTCACCAAAGTTTGCATTTATGTTTGTTTTGTTTGTTTTTGAGAAGGTAGAAGAATCTACATTTGATTCTCTGAATCTAGCTCATTTTAATATGAGCCATTTTTGTATGCAAAGGATTGCTGACACTAGCAAGTTTTATGGTACTGATTACTATGGAAACATTTATCTATAAATATAAAATCCTTTAAAGCTTAGCCTTTTATCTTTATAGAAAAGGGCCTGTTTATGTCACTTCTAAGATTCCAGCTTTAATGTAGACAAGAGCTATTCTAATGCCAAACAAGATAACCTCAATGGTGGAGCCGTGTGAGCTTTGGAAAGTGGAATTTGTGCTAAAACATTTTGATAAAATATTAATAATGAAATAAAAATATTTAAAGATGCACACTTAAGCCTGAGGTCCTGATGTATTGCAAATACTTTAATTGAACTTAATATCACAAATATGTCTGGCAAATTTTTTCACCTTTAATTCATTATTTTCCGTTCTCTGCCCAGGTGTAGTTGGGTGGGTGAGCGGGTGTTAGTTGTCACGATGGCTAGCATGGAAGTGATGTGTCGATCAATCTTTTCCTTTGATACATTTATGGATTTTTCTCCTCTGAAGTGCATGCAAAGACAAATGTGATGATGTCATATCTTTGTATTATAAATTCCCTTCTTTTTTCCTCTTTCACTAAAACATATCACTTGAAATAAGTAGTTTACAGGAGGAAAATACTGCAAAATGACAGAGAAGAGATTATCATATGACCTTTGCAAAAAGAGTGTCAGGCTTTTCTACCTCTCTGTGGGGATAGGTCAGTGACTTGAGATAGAAGTAGGAAAACTTTGAGATCTTTCTCCTGACAGGCACATTTCACCTAAGCCAGGTAGCTATTGTCCTCATTAGTTTTTTTCCTTACAAATTAGAAAATTCAGGAGTTGTGGGCCTTACCCGAAGAACACATTTCTCTCTCTACCTACATATACCCAAATTTACTGTTATTATTCCACAAATGTCTTCATGCTTCAAATCTGCCTTTAACTCAACAATTTTGAGCTATACCCAAATTATTACCAACTTACTAATTCAGACCCTCTGAGACACTTCTAGATCTCCTTTCATTAACAGAGACTTCCCACACCTGCAAGGTTAGAGTACAATAGAACAGCATTGTCAAGCTTTCAAGCACTGCCTTATCGAGGGAGTTTGAATAACCCTAGAAATGGGCTAGAGAGAAGAGGAAGAGAGAGAGACTGAAGTGGGGAAACGCCATTTTACAATCTCATGTGGCCACCCACAGTTCCTGAAGAGTCATGGGATATGACTAGCCCCACAGGAATGTTCCTCATCAAAGCTTCAGGACAGAACCAGATAACCATGGTGCATGTCCATCACCCCTGAGCAAATTAACTTGTTTACTGCCATGTGCCTAGTTATTTAACTTGGAATGAAACTAACAGAAACCAAAAAGTACCTTTGAGACACTATAGGTTTAGGCTGTTGTTGTTGGGACTGACTTCATTTGCTAGAGAAACCTTCAGTCTGAACGGAAGAGTCCAATGATAGAACATAAGGGAAGTCACGATGGCAACACAGAATTGTACATCACAGGGTTGGATGAGGTCCAGAGACTTATCTATTCTGACCACCCATGTCTCAGCCATAATTTTTTAGAGCAGAGGGAAAGAACATATTTCATGGATATTAAACAATAAGGGTCGCAGGGTCAAATCTCTTTTCAGCTTTCTCCTTTGATCTGCTCTTTTCCGGTTCCTTTGAGCACTGGGAAAAGGGTTTCACTAAGGGATATTTGTTTAATGCTGCAGATAGCAGTGATGCACATGAGCAATGTGTTGCTATGAAGTGCCTAGACAAGGTTGATTCTGAGGGGCTTAGACCATCAGAATGTTCCTTTGCACACTTCTGTCTTCACTAAATCTCTCTGACCTCTCTCCACACTCCACACCAAGATGTACCTTCCTCTCGGCTTAATCCAGCCTTGATTTTTTTCACCTATAAGTTAGAACTGACAATTTTTTGCACTTTTGTATTGAACACATGAACACATGTCTGTGGTATCTTTCATCCCATATCCAGCACCTAATAAGTCTACAAAAAGTGATGGCTTTCATTATTTCTGCTAACTGTTAAAGATGCAACCCACCTAAAGGTATCTAGGATATAAAGTGGGACTGGAGGATAGAAGAAGCAGTTTATGGGCGGGATTGACATTTGCAAGCAGAGAGCTGGCCGCTCAGTTATTGTTTATTGGGGACCTACAATTTACCAAACCCTCTGTTACAGAGCTAGAAACAAAATACTTGGTGTTTCTTAACTTTATGGAGCAAACAGACTAGGGAATAAGACCACCCATGAACAACAAACATACCGGTATTATTATAACTATAATATATTAAGGGCAATGGGGGGGAAATAATAAAGCATGTGTAATAGGGGTATCTAATTTCAGGGAAGTCTGTCTGAGAAGTGGCCCTAAGTTCAGTTGGGCAAGACACAGGTGGGGTGGGAGAAGGTGCCACTTTGAGGCAGGCACACATATGTGTGCCTCCTGGGTAAAGTGGGAGGAGTTATAATAAAGAGAAATTGAGACACTGATCACCCTCTTGTTCCTTTACACAGCCCTGCCAATACTAACTCAACTGCCAAGAGCTCAAGTTTCAGAGTACAGTGACTTCTTGGGGTAAGAAGTAGAGCAGAAGGCACTTCTTCCTCTTCCCACAAAGCTGATGGCCACACTCCTATCACCCTATTTAAGAGAGCCTGGATAAACCCAGTGCCAACTCCTATTAAACTCCCAGGCCAAGACATGACCTGAACACATCTTTCAATTCCAAACCATAAAAAATTGCAAGGATTGCTAAACCTGATACGAACCTGACTTTATTGTTATTTTTTAACTGAACTGTAAACTGAACTTGAACCATTTCAAAGAAAACTTAAGGCATTTGTTTGAGCCAGACTTAAATACGTCTGGGTTTCCTTTGTGTTTTTTCTTTTAACTAATAAGCCAAAACTCAACCAGAACACTGAAATATGTTACCACGTGAACCTAAATAATGATTTCATTAGCTTGAGCACCTGTCCTAAAGGAAAAATACTAGTTATGGAACAATGGAAAGAGTCTTCTGTTTTTATTAGCTGCCATCAGAATTGGGGTCCTAGATACTTAGGCAGCTTCTGAATTCATTTTCATTTTTCTGAAAACATTTGTGGCAAGGAATATATATGTTTTGTTTTTAGTCTAAAATTCTACATTTCTCCCCAGTAATTTTCAAATACCTTTAAACCCTGTAAGAAATTTCAAAGTTAAAAAATACAAATTAAACTTCGGATAACTTTTGGTGCCCTCTCTGACTTCCCATAATAATTGTGTTCTGTTCTAGATCTGGTTAACTGCAAAAAAAAAAAAAAAAAAAAAAAAGGATTTGGGAATGTTTTTTCCTTGTTAGAAGATTATTTTATGTGAAAAGAGATGAAAAAGAAGATGAGATGTGGCAGAGAGTGATATGCCAAAACTTGTGCATGAGAAAGCCCAGCTGAGAAAGAAGTTAACTGGTGAACAGCCCTTCGGGCATCTTCTCCCTCTGGTGCCAAAAAGGGCTTCTTCTAGGGGCTCAGAGATTTCCACTTTGTGCTCCTCACTTGTGAGCTGTTTCATAACTTGACTTTGGGTTTTAGATTGAGTTTCAGGGAAAACCTTACAATTTCCCCTGGGCTGGTGCTCCAGTTGACCTGAGCCACAGGGCTTACAGATAACCTCTCATTAGTAACACTAGTGAGGGACATTTCCCTGCGAGTTGCTTTGCATTTCTATTGATCTGAACTAGTTTTTTATTTTTTTTTTAAAGATTTATTTATTTGTACATACAGAACTGGGGTACAGGCCAGAGGCTCAGGGGCGGTGAGAGGCCTCACCAGAGACAGAGAGGGGAGCAGAACAGGCAGATCGACGAAGTACACTGCTGAGGGGAGCAGCGGGTGGGTCAGGAGAGGCCTGCCACGCCATGTGGTCACCTCCGGGGCAGGCAGGACTCAAACTCATGCGGAAGTGGCTTTAGCTTCTCAGTGCAGTGCTTTAACCCGCTGCGCCACCAGGGAGGGCCTGAACTAGTTTTTTAATCTCTAAGTGTAGTTCTCTGCGGGACTTTTCACAGATGAATTTGATAATTCAATTACAAACAACCAAACCAGTTACAAAAACATGGCCTTTCCTGTCCTGCCCCATCCCTACCTAAAAATGTCTAAGAAAAAGGATTTTCTTAGTCAGTTATGTTTTTTTTTATATTTTATATTTAATCTTCACAATGATGCTGTGATCTGAGTTTTATTATCCCAGTTTTTCAGATGAGGAAACAAACTTGCTATGGCCGTAACCCATATATCGTGAAGTAGTAGGGTACAGAACAAAGACTTGGCTTGTTTCTCTGACTCCGAGGTCTGTTTTCCATGATTCCATAAGCACTAATAACACTAGCACCACAACAGCCAAGAAAACCTTTTGTCCAAAGCAAGACGCCCTCATATTTGGGTGCCCCATCTGTAGGATGTGGCACCTACCTACACAGGACACTGTGGGAATTGTTGATGGTGTGTGGAAAGGTAGCCTTAGATTTCCTCTGTCCATATCTTTTGTGCTAAAAAGCACCAAATTGGTAAGAACTAGTTCCATCTAGGTCCTTTTACTTCTCCCTGCCCCACCCCAGTTTGAACTCCTGAAGCTGTGACAATGACACAGGGTTGGATACTCAGTTGAGATGGGGACATCGGTGCACTGGGGTTTTCTCCCTTAGTTCCCAAACGTCTCAGAAATGTGCTATCTGCTTATTTATCAGACCTAACTAGTCGTCATGTTTTGATTCTCTTTCTTCATCTCTTAAAGTAGAACCATACTTCCTATGTCTTCTTGGACTTCAGTGATGTGGTAAACTTTACTTAGCTGATCTCATAAAGTCCTTGGACATTTTAGGAGGAAAAAAGTACTAACTAAATTTAATCTTCTATAAAAAATACTATTTGACTAGTAAAATACAAAACTTTAAAGGAATGATCTCCTGGAAAATTTTGCTCACCTACATTAATGAATAAAATAATTGTATCCACGAGAAATATAATTTTGCTAGCTCAGGAATAAAAGAGGAATATGGTTAGCATTTCTAGCCTTTGCTGTTTATGTTTGTAAATCCAGAGTTAGAGTTCTTGGAATGTAAACTTTCCAGCCTTAGCAAAGACTTAAAGTTAGCCACCTCTTTGAGATAAGTAAACTGGAAGGATAATTTGTGTTTCTGCACCTATAAATGTGGAGACATTTATGTGAAACTGCCTTGCACATTAATATGAAGTGATTTTCATTTCTTGTTAAGTAACTTAGGCATAGCTTTTGAACCACAGCTCTGAAGCAACCAAGAGAACAGACTCCTCATGTCCAACACCATCAGCGCACTCACACATTCATATATACTAATTCTAAAGGAATACTAAGGAGACAGGGTCATTAACTCAGAAAAGTATAAGTAATGCAACATCACCAACAGCACAGCCTTTCATTTGGTGTGGCCAAGTACTTTTCCAGAAGCACATCTTCACGTGGAACTAGATAATCCAGAAAACACAGTTTAGTTTTTTAAAGGCCAAATCTAATCCTGGACTCTTAATTTACATACTTGTCCTCTCCCATTCAACTAACTAAGTTCAAATACACAGTAATGGGACAAGAAAATAAAAAGGATAGCACATTACACATATCACATACTCAGTATGTTTGTTGAGTGAAACGAAATTGAATTAAACAGGGACCAAACTAATCCAGATTAAGACATTCCATCCTTTCGAAGTTTCATTTTTGTTGTTGATTTTGGACTTACTTCAGAGGGAAAGAACAAAGTATGCTCTCAGGAACTTATGTTTTCAAGTCTATTTTGGTTTATTTTAAGTCAAATGTGGAGACTAAAGGAGTTTGAAATTATGCTTCTATTGCCTTCAACTCAGCAAATGACAAATCACCTGATGAGAAATATATCAAAGCTACACAAGACACCCTCTTTTTACTTTCTTTATCTGCTTCCTCTTTCTACATCTTTCTCCTCTATTGCAACCTATCATTTCTGGTTTAATGGAATAGACTTCTTAAAAATATATATTTGGTAGTTTTGACTCTATCTTATGTGGAAGAAACAGAAAGTACTTTGGATTTTTTGACGGAATAATCTTGAAGGGAAGTGGATTGGCACACTCTCCTGGAAGTAGTGTTGGTGCAGGTTAGGTAGTTAGGCTGTGAGCCTTGGATTCCTCATCTATAATATAAAGGGGTTATCAGCATTCAGTCACATGAAGCTTAACATAGCATGAGCTTAACTCAGACTAGTGAAATCCCCAACTGTTGAGGTTCAAAAGGCTCCCAAGGGAAAAGGGTCCGGAGGAAATGCCACTTGGCCTGTACAGTGGCTGCATCCCAGAAGGGAATTCATTGTGATACTGTTTATTATCGAAAAGAAGACTGTGGGACTTGAGAAGTCTCAGACATTTTAGGTCATATCTATATACAGTTTTTTAAAGTGCAAAATAGGGTAGGTTTTTTTTTTTTCTTCCAAATTTTAATTGACACTGTGTGGGCATTACTTTAGACCTGGCTTATATAAGACCCTATTTTGTACAAGCAACAGGGCATTTATTAGTTTATCCTTCTCTCTTAGAACCTTAGACTATATGAGTTGAATGTCCCTCATAGAGTTAGCACGCTCCCATTGTTTTCTAGTTGAGGAAACTGTCAAGAAAGAGAAATAGAACTCAGATTTTCTTTCATGCCAGTTTCATCCTTATCTTTGTAGGTGGCTCTGCCAACATATCTTAGTTTTATGTGACTAGAATAGAGAAAATTCTTATATTCACAAAAATATCAGATTAAAAAAATTCCTTGCTTTGAAAAAATTAAGTTAGCGGGTACTTTGATATTTAATTCTAATAACCCATTCTGTCTATGGTTTATTATCCACTTTGATATTTAATTCTAATAACCCATTCTGTCTATGGTTTATTATCCACCTATCCTATCATCTGTGTAGCTACCATTTATCTACCTATACAACTATAGCATGTTGAAGATTAAATGTGTAATTGTAGGCACTCTCCATATACCACAGTTTCCTTCCTTGGTCTGCTCAAACCTGCCCATGTGCCCCACCTTCACTTGAAACCATAAAAGAGAAAGATCTTCCAATTCTTAACATCCTCATAGAAACAACTGCCCAAGGCCTAGACAAATGCTTCAATAGCAGCAGAAAGAGAAATACATTTGTGAATCCCATTTCTCAGATATTTCTCAGAGCTTTACTTTCAGTTTTTCTCTGAATGTAATAACTAGGGCTAGTATAACATTTAGTATATTTTTTCACTCACATACAATATGTAATGGCTGATTAAAGAGACTTAAATTGCTGGGATATGCAGATAAAAGAGTTTTCTCTTATCTGATCTTGCCTTCTGCTATACTATAGTAGTAACTCCCTCTTTCTATTAAGATCTTGTGTGTATGCTGTATACAACTGACCAATTAATTATAGTTGTTAACAATTTGTCTAGGTCTATTTAAAATCTCAACCTCCCACCCAACTCAATGGTACTGCCCTTCCTGGTTGCAGCCTACATTTACGATGTCAAGAGTTAAAAGTAGAGCTGCCAAGTTGAGCTCCTTCAATTTGTGTCCAGTAAGAGGACATGAGAAAGGGGAGAAGTAACTTTCAGCACTGCTCTCTCCATGAGGTGACTGTCTATACTTTCACTTTATCTTCAGGCATTTTCTTATTAAGCACCAGGAGAGGGGTGAGTGGAAACCATTGGTAGCAGGGCGCAAGCAGTCTCTTCAGAGACACCTGACCCCAGTTGTTGGGTCCTTTGTGGCAGCGATCTGTGGGCTGATGTCTACTTTACTGCCTTACCCTGAGCTTTGAACATTTGCTGCAATTTTGGACAATAAAAAAGTCCGTCCACTTCACAACCTATTAGAGTTGAAAAATATTCCTGAGAAAAGCTTACATCTTTATGTGTCTTCTGTGTGTGTGTGTGTGTGTGTGTGTGTGTGTATTTGTGGTGGGTTGTTTGTGGCATAAAAGTAGAATTGAAAGCCCTGATGAAATTTTGTCACTGAGGGCCACACTGCATAAGAAGAGTAAAAGATCTGGGAATTCACTGGGCTTCTTGTGGAAAGTATTTCCTTTAGTTCCAAACCTTTCGATTCTCAATTTTGCTCCCTTCCTTTCTCTATCCTTTCCCCTCCACCCCATATGATGCTACTCTACAACATCACCACAGTCAATAGTTTCAAAGATGCAGCATTTTTTGTGAAGGTCCTAGAAATTAAAGAGCACTCTGAGGCCATATTCTATACCTGGCCACTCTTTACTAGATTTGACTACTGAAAATAGGTCATTCTACTTTAAAAGATAAGAGAGGCTTAATAGGACCCTTCCTGGTGGTGCAACAGGTTAAAGCGCAGCACTATAAAGCTATCTGCAGCCTGAGTTCCATCCCCAGCCAGGGAGGTGACTCACGTGGCGTGGCAGACCTCTCCTGTCCTGCCGACTGTTCCCTTCAGCAGTGTGCTTCGGTGGATCTGCCTATTCTGCTCCCCACTCTGTCTCTGGTGAACCTCTCACCCCCCCCCCACACACCCTGCACCTCTAGCCTGCACCCCAGTTCTTGGATGCATAAATAAATAAATCTTTAAAAAATAAAAGAGATTTAATATATGTAATTTTATACACACTCATAACTGTTACCTTTGAATAGATACTCACATTTTAATATTTAAAAATAGAGAGGTTTTATGAAAATCAAGAGAACATTCATTTTAGTTGTTGACATGGCAGTCATCAAATCCACAGCAATGCTAAAGGATACTGGATAAAAAATACTACAGGTACATTCAAGAAATTAATTGATTAAGGGAATTTTGTATAGTTTAATTTTGGTAAGGCAACACATTAAGAGAAAGCATGTGTAATAGAAAAGTACATTTTCTAATGTACACCAAATTTCAATTCAAACCAGCAAATGCTCACCAAAGCTTACTATATGCCACGCAATGTTTTGATCTCTGAGGTAAAAATAAGATACTCAGTTTATTTATTTGTTTTCTTTTTTTTAAGGATTTATTTATATTTATTTATGCATATGAGAACTGGGGTGTAGGCCAGAGGTGTGAGGGGTGAGATAATTTTGAGACAGAGTGGGGTGCAGAACAGGCATATCTACTGAAATACACTGCTGAGGGAATCAGTGTGTGAGACAGGAGAGGTCTGTTGCGCCATATGGGTCAGCTTCCTGGCTGGGAGGTCAAATTCATGTTACAGTGGCTAGTGATAGCTGGATACAGCTGAGACTTAACAACCCCTTGGGCCACCAGAGAAGCCCCAATAAGATGCTATGTTTAAAAGATAATTTTACAGACTGTATAGATTGATGATCTAAAAGATATATTTTGCCAGAAGTTACAGAAGACTGGTATGTAACAGATCTATAAACCTACCTATTCCTTCTAGTAATATCTTTCAAAGTCTCTAAGCAATATTATGTTGTATGTCTACCCAGCTGGAAAACAGTTAAGTGACTCAGTTAGCAATTGTACTTATAGATTTAATTTCACAAAGTTTGCACTATCTTAACTTTGTCAAAGTGCCTTCTGGACACTGGTCTTTCCAATAAAGGTAACAGTGTTCATTGAAACTTTTCTTAGTACTTTAAAAGTGAGGTTTGAAGGTAATTAAGAAAAATGTGGATACCAAATTTACTACATAAGTCATCTTCAAAAAGTGTTCAAAATAGTTTTAGAAGCATTGTTAAGAAGGTGGCAGATCTAAGTCACTGGACTTTCCAGCCACTTAATGTAATATCTATATTCTGCATTATCTCTAGGGAGGTGGGAGTAGCTTCTCTTTGGTGAGCGTCCACAGTCATTTTCTGCTCATTTCCCTCACAGTGCCCTGCATTCAGACAGCAACATGGCTTCCCAAACCCTGGTAAATGCAGGTTTGATATGGCTCTTGCGCATTTTTTCCTTTTATTCTGCCTCCTTTCACCCACACCCTATAACGCATCAGATTATCCTTCATTCTGGATGGTTATTCCAACTGGACGTGGAGAGAGAATTGTCCTGATTATCCTGAAATGTAAAAGACTACGAGCTCACCCACTATTCCACCCTCAGGAACACTAATGTTTGCTAGTCTACTTTTAAATTAAAATGGGGAAATGCAATGGTCACCTCTAAGGCATCAGACAACAGAACAAGAAAAGTCTTTAACTCCAAGAGAAAAACTATATTCCACAATCATTTTTCCTCTGGCATTTTATCTTCACAAAATATTTCTATCTTAAGTGTTCTTTTTTTTCCTTCCTCCTGAACAACAGATTAGAACATATCATGAAGCACACATCTATTCAAATTCTTAAATCCTTACAGGTCATATATTTGGTGGCCAGAGTTTGGTGGCCAGAGGCTACTTGCATATGAACACATTAGCCTATCACACAGTTATATGGATGTGGGTAGATGAAGGACCATTTGATACACCTTGAGAAGCCAGAGCCCTCACATACTTGCATTAGTTCTTTGAGTCCCAGCTCCCACATGGAAGACCTGAGGCACAAGAAAGGCTAGATGAATAACAGGTCATGACAGGAAAGAAGCACACACATGGAGAAATCAGATCTTTTATTATGGACAGTCAATATACAAGCTCTTGTTCTGGAGGGAGGTGCTACCTTGATGAGACAGATCTTATGGCTCAACCAAAAAATTTTCTCATGTGTCCGCATATCGAAATCCCTAGGTGAAGTGGTAAGGCCACTGTGATTAGTCTCTTCCATTTTGATGTTGGGGACCCTTGGATTCTACAACCATAGACAAATTGCTTCTCAATCAGGGCTAAGGTTTAACTTTCTCAGGACAATTCAGGCTAGCCTTACATAGTCTGAGGATCTACTTACTTCAGGGAAGTAATAGCTGCAAGTTATTACCAATGAAAACATCTCTAGTTTCTTCCCAGGTTCATGCTAAACAGCTGGAGTTTTCCAAGGCAACAATACTGACAACAGGAATTGATGTGGATTTTTCAGGGGCATCAGTTTCTCACGGTCCAGTGATAGCCTTTCATAGCATTTGAAAGTCTACTAGGGCAAAAAGAACCAATGGCTGTCTTGGGAATCATGTCTCAGAGAAACTTCCCTAAATGGTCCAGAGGTTCCTCTTATCAACCAGGACCTATCACCAAAAAAACCCTGTGGAAGTTTTTGTCATTTCCAACTAGATTTGGGGTTGACATGACAGCAGCAATGAGCTATCAGAAGAGTTAACTGCAGCCATTCTTCCTGAACAGGTATTATGTACCCAGTACTCTCAGATCATAAGCATAGCAGTGCGTATTTTAATGATGGGCCCAGATTCTATCTATGGTTAAAAATTTTCTCCTTTTTATGCTTAATGTAGCTGTCTCTGCAACACTTTTTGAAAGGGAGTACAATGGGATGAATCTTCATACCATTTCTTACAACATGGAGGTTGATCCTAGATTTGAAATTACTACCTTCCCATCCCCTCAACCTTCAATCTAGTCAGATGACAAAAACTGATAATCTTTGAGCTACTTCCTATAATCAGCCTTCAACCACTTTCCAAATTCCTCCTTATGAACAAGTAATGAAGAAAAGGAACATCAATGCCAGTAAAATTAGACCCACATGTTCACTATTGATTTGTATGAACTTCAGGGCAAGTCCCTTTAGTCGGTCATTGATGGTTCCTCCCTTCATCTGACTCAGCATCCCATTCTTATCTCTAAAACTTCCAAGGATTGTGAAAGGGCTGGTATTTTACCTCATTTGTAAGCATTCAAGTTGACCTGCCATAGTATCATAGATGCTGGTAAAAGATGCAAGTGTCTTGCATCACAGGCAAAAAGCAATGTGTTACAGCAAAAGTAATGGTCAGTATATAAGCATTTACTGCCTGTTCCTCCAGCTCCAATTTTTACAGGTTGGTGGGAAGAGGGCCAGATGTCACCTACACACACCTAGTTATTTTACAGAAGCAGAATTCTGAGCTCAGGGAGCTAACTCTTTTATATTGATAACAGTCAGTAAGTGGATGTGCCCTTCATTCAAGGGCAAGACATCACTGTAACACACTGGTGAATGAATGGGGTACATTCTGAGAAATGTGTCATCAGGTGATTTCATCACTGTGGGAACATCAGAGTACAATTATACAAATCTAGAGGGTGTAACCTCTTGGGACCACTGTCATATATTAGTTTATTGTTGACCCAGTTGTCATTAAGTGACACGTGATCTCATTGCCATTTTCCAAAGCTGTTGAGCAAATTTGCTGTGTTCTGAAGAGAGATGCTGTCTCTATATTCAAAGTCTTTTAGTGATACAAACTCCCTTGAAAAGAATGCCTGGAACAATGGGCCAGTCAATGCTTTTCTTTCAAGATGTGCAGAAATACAATAGACCCATAGAGAAATGTTTCCCTAGAATTGGAAGCAAAGGGAAATAGTGCAACTACAAGCAGTCCTTGTCTCATAATTATAAGGACCCAATTGAAAATAACAACATAGAAAAACAAGGTCTGGAAATATGGAGAATTTTTCTTTTCTTTGTTGATAGTTGGAAAGTACATGTCAGCAAGTAGTGTATTTAGCAGTTTGTCAAATGTTCTATTGAGATCACAGATTCATAAAAGCAACACACAGGTTTTGTGTGAAAGTTCTCACATGACACAATCTCATGAGCTGTCATTTTTCCTAATGACCAGATCAGAACATTTTTATGACTGGGCCTCAGTTCAACCCATTTTGGTGTGTTCTTTAGACTGCAAGAAACAATTGAACCCACTGAGCTGCAGAAGTGAAGTTAGTAGATGCGTTGTGTTTGGAACATGGAATTACATGTATGATGCATAAGTAGTAGCCTGACAGTTTTTGTTTCCTCTTAAGAAACGCAGCATATGTTTGTCTTACTCATACAAAGGGGCAATACTTTTTTCTCCCCCCCGCCCATATTACAATATGCTCCTCCTTTCAGACTTTACCTAATAGCTGGAAAAGTCATTTAAGATTTGGAGAATGGCTAAGTATAGTGCAAGCATTAGTTTAGGAAGATTTCATGCTCCCTCAAGTTCTATTAAGAATAGGCAGTTTTGCTAAACATGGAGCTTCCCTATGACTCAGCAATCCCACTCCTAGGTATCTACCCAAAA
>NW_004567137.1:4743469-4776848 GCF_000260355.1 Condylura cristata
AAAAAAAATGTACAAAATGATATAAAAATAAACTTTTGTAAAATAAAAAAAATCTGTTTACAAAAAAAAAGAATAGGCAGTTTCCCATTGCTGGGGTAAACTGAGTCAACCTTACAGTAAGAACCAACTAGCTTGGAGTCTTTCAAATATAGACGCTCATAGTTACAGTGTAAATGTGAGCAAGGTCAAGCCCTGAGCCTTTAATTTGGTTTTAACTCTACAAAAACAGGATAGAAAACTCACTTATGAGCAAATGTATGAGGCCTCTTGGGAATAAATAAATTATCTTTAATTACCCCATCCACCCATCCAGTGCATAGTATATAATAAGTTCTCAATACAAGTCTCTCCCTATCTTTCATTTGTGGTTTGACCACATATAGCTAAAAGAACTTCTTCATTGTCATGTTAATTCATGGGTTCAAGATACTTCATTGATCCTTGGATGGATATTAATCCTTCCTGAGGGACCTTGTCTTCTTCCAGAGAATGGAATTCTCAGCACACTTATTCAAAATTCTATTGTTTACCCTGACCCCCATGTTGAATCCCGAAGACTCACTACAGAGACATCAGTCAGTTCCTGGGACTGACTCCCTGTGAGAACTCTTGATGGAGGAGAGTGTGTGAAAAGCTCAAGAACAGATTTAAAAAGCCTAAATTCCTTAGAATCTCAGCGTCAGATCCTGGCAGGATGGAATTTGCTTTTTTTCCTCTGGAGTAGTTAAACTTAGTTTCATGTGTTTTGTCTGAGTGCTGTGTGTGGGAGTGGGATCTATATCATTCAGATGGAAGCTTTCATCTGTCTCAGCCTGTATGTATATTAAAACAGCCATGAAATTTTATATATGCTCAATTCCTAAATTTATCAGCATAGACCTTAAGAGAATCAGACGGTGGGTTGGAGAAAGCTTTAATATTCAGTACTTCTCCTTTCTATTTCCTTTTGTATCATTTTCATAAAAAGGTGGGTTGACTAGTGGCTTTCAAAATGTACTTTAAAAACTGAACAATTGTCTACCTAATGCATTCTATTAAGAGGACAATTGTAAATGCTTTAAAATAAGACAAAACCACAACCTCTCCCTCAATAGCAGGATTTTGATGGTTAATATGTCCACATGAGAGCCTTAACTCTCCTTTTTATTTATCTTCTTTAAAAAAAACACTGCTCTAGGAATGTTGCCAATATAGTATTGAGTTCCTTTAGTTTAAACATACAGTGGAGGACAAGATGAAGTAATGTTGCTTTATAGAGACAGAGGGCATCTGTGCATGAAAATCTACCCTGAAAATGGGCATTTGGGGGTCTTAACATTGAGGTCAGACTTTTGGTTTCCCAGGGATCTGTACATAGGTATTTCAAGTAGTTTGTCAATTTCTGGGCTCCTGGTTTGCTAAAGAGCAATGTATCATCTTCTAAGGTTTGCTTTAATAAAGCAGATCTGCTTTCACCAGAATTGGATTCCAACATGCCAGACAGCCACTTTTTTTTCTATCTAAGACATCTGGGTGCCTCCACAAATGGAGCCTTCAGGCTCCCAGACCAGTTCTTCAATGGCCAAGGAACAATAGCTATGCCATTCTACTCTACCAGCCCATAGCACCATGATCTGGAGGAAAGCTCACTTTGCTGCCCTCACCTCCATGACCACCACATCTCTCCTCTAAGCTCTAGTATACATAGAAGACAGAGCTAAAGTGTATGAGTACCTATTCTGGGTAAATGTCATGGTTTTTCACATCACTGAGTAAGCATGAAAATTTCTCTCTAAATATTTGAATCACTTCATTTATAGTCAAGGGCACTTTCTCAAAATGAACATTTTGAAGCCAACCCATTTGATTATACATCTGGGTTTGAACCCAAGAGAGGCAGAAACACTAAAGTTAATCAAACTTATTTGTATCACTATTCTTATCCAGTTGTCTCACTTTGAGGAAACCACAAAGATTTCATTTTGGAAAGTCACAGTTTTATGGGTGGGGCTGACTAGGTGCTGGATCCTTCAGTGGTTAATGATTGCATAAAACAATATAAAATTATGAAGCAAGATTTTTAATAAATTCTTTCCCCCCTAATTCTTTTCAGAGATTTTGAATTATGATAATTTGGAAAGAGTAACTACAGTGTGACATCATTCAAAGAATAAAATCACTGAATTTAGGAATTAGGATAAACAGACCTAATCCTGTCTATACTTTATTTAGCTTTATTGTTTTGGCAAGTCACATATTATGTGGATATCAATCCTTTGCTATGAACTATAGACTGACATAGATCAAAATTCACATCAGTTCTCATCTCACATTTCACACATGAAATTGTCTGCAAAAACACAAATATAAAAGAAATCCTGTGCCCTCCAAGTTTACCTTAACATCTTATGGGCTGTGCAATGTTTCAGTAAAGGACTCCAGCTTTAGTATCGGTATAAAATTTTCCAAAATTTTATTCTATTGACACATCCTAATATTTTTTTTTTTAGGAACAGCAAATATCTTGGGAAGAAATTAGAAATGATCTAATCTAATGTATCTCTAAGACCCTTTCCAAAGAGCCTTCAATTTTATCAGTTATTACTTTTTGTTAGATTTTTTTTTTAATCTTTGGCTAGTAAGAGCTTTTGTTGTTGTTGTTGTTGTTAACTCCTGGTAATTTCTGAGATAAAAGGTAATAATAAATAAAGTCATTTAGTCACCTAAAGCTTCATTAGAATGAATCATTGGTCCCTCTGCCTCATTTAAGGTACTTTCCAGTAATAAGGTTTATGACTCTAAGATTCTAATTTGAAACCAGGGACAATTCTTCCTATAAAAAAATTAATTGTTTTTCCCACTTTCTGGAAAAGTCTTATGTTACTTCATTCCCCTACTAGCCTGCACAAATGTTTGTTTTTCCCCTAAATTATTATCTTAACACCATGGTAGATTTTTCAATAGGCTACAGAGACTTTTTGTAGCCTTATGATTAATATATTTAATGTTTGAAAAATCATGTTTCATGTTACATTGTATCTTTTAATCTAATGAAATGTTAAGTTATGTGTTGGTATAGTTTCCATAAGCATTAAAATTTTGCTATTCTTTAGAATGTTAATAAGAGTTTATGTTTTTTATTTTGTTTATTGTTCTAACACTTTTTTATCTAAAAAAAATCTACATCTTTTGCTCAGAGGAATGAAAAGGAAAGAATTTGTAACAGAGACTTCAAGGAGAGGTCTTAGTTCACTTATAAAAACTATCTTGTGCAGTTATTTTTTGTATCAGATGGTTTGGTATTATTGTAGTTTGGGGAAAAAGATATTTGCAACAGTTGCAGCATGAAAAAAAAATTATCACCTGGTTCACTCACCATGAAAAGTGTTTAAAAATTTTCCAATTACTCTTTTCTAATCAATCACTGTCTCTAGTTAGATACTAAGGATGGTAAAATACTCCTTGTCCCCACAAGGTGGCATGGCCTTCTTGTACAATTCAGTTTCATTTGGTTTATTTCTGCTTTATCTGCTGCTCTATGTTAGATCCTACTCTTTTATTAAAGTTTTGGATTTCATTTTATGGTTTCTTTTACTCACTTGCAGCTACTCTATAGCACTTGGATTCTAGAGTGAGACATGTTTTTCACAAACAAATATTCAAGTAGAACTCTACTATTGTTTTAGTGCACTTTGGAGCTCAATTTAAATTAGTTGAATTTGCATCATACCTAGTGCCTTGTCAAGGGCCCAACAAACATTAGACATTCAATAAGTATCTGCTGTGGAATTTCATGGTTAAGTCTCACTGAAAACAGAGAAGTCGAAGAGTCAGCATTATCTCAACAATTTTTTCTACTTGCTGGTGAAAAAAAGATCTGGATCTATGGGAAGCAGGAAACACTTCATGGTATTTCAAAAAATTGTTCTAGATTAGAGTGTCAGTCCATCTTATCTCAATTATAAGGAAAGCGTGGATAATTCCACTTATCTCCTTTACTTGGTACATACATATGGATCCTCTCTCTGTCCCCGGCACTGTGCTAAATGGTAAAGTCCTGGGAAGGAGTAGAACACAGGTATGTGGGTAGGCGATGGTGGGATAGTCATGTGTTCATTCATCCAACAAATATTTACTGCAAGCTCATGGTGTTTCAGAATGCTGAGTAATAAAGGAGGCAGCCAGAAATCTTGCATTAGAGTGGGGAAGAATGCCTGATAAATGAGTAAAATAGTGTTCTAAAAGAGAAAACATAAAGCAGAGAAAGGCAAGGTGTACTTGAGGGCCATGGGGAAGACTGGCATAGTTATGCAGGGTTCCTGCTATATGAAATTAGAGCATTCCTATGAAAACTCTCCACAATGAAAATGGGATAAGGTGACAGGCATCACCATTAATTTGTATGGAAGAAGTTTTGCACTTTTCTAAACCTAACTAATCTCCAAAGTAACCTGGCAAATCAAACCAAACAGCACTGGAAACCTGAAATCACACTCACGCTAGGATAACTGTACACCCATGTGCCATGGTCCCAGGGAGGATGTGGCAGGGTCTCTGGCTGTTCTGCCACTGCAGTCTCTAGCTGCTGAAATGCACTTTTGCATTTCCTCTGGTAGGGAAAAGGGTTACAAATGTAGGCCTTTGGTAAAAGTGAAGTAGTGTGAACTTTCCAAAAGTGGGTAATACCTGGATTGTTAATTTGGGTAGTCAGAGGTCTCTCTAAGAAGACGGACTTTGCAAAAAGACCTGCAGAAGGGACAGAAGTGAGCTGTGCAGTGGAGGGACAAGAAGTGCAAGGCTCCCAGGGGGGATGGGTCAGTGATCCCATATCTACCACCAGAGCCGTGTGTGTGTGTGTATATGTGTGTGTGTGTGTGTGTGTGTGTGTGTGTGAACGAAAGAGAGCAAACAGAGGGCAGGACTCCTCCTTAGGGAAGCTGAGGAGGATGTCAGTGTGTTCATGCAGAGGCAGGGAGGTTGAGCCAGAAGCAGGTGAAGAGAAGGACACTCTGGGTGGAGGGAACAGCAGGAGCAAAGCCACAGAGGCATGAGTAAGAGATGTTTGTGTAGGAAGCAAGAAAATGAGACAGTAAATGGGATCAATAAGCTAGGATCATGTATGTACAACTCTATTGTATATCCACTTGGGAATTTATCAGATTAATTTTGAGGGAAAAAAAAGCCTCATAATTCAAGGCAAATAATGAAAAAAATGAACAGTACATGTCCAGGGTAGCCTTCACCAATAATTCAGGTCTATTTTTCTATCCAAAGAAAACTGCTTCTTGTCTTTAAATTAGGAAATTTGACTTCAGAAGAGAACAGATAGTAAAAGTTGTGAGCACTCTGTATTTTCTAGATGTCAGTTCTGCTTTTGAGATAAAGCCCTCAGTAGGCAATGCCTACCTTGGAATGCACTAAATTCTAGCTATCTAAAATCTCTGTAGTGGATAGCTTCTATCTCTTTTAGGAGAGGTTTCACCAGAGGGAAAGCACAAGTGATTCTATCTGATGACTTTTCTAAGTTTTATGCCCTTAATAGGGGTCAGATAAGGGGATGGAAAAATGCCCCTTGATTGTTTTGGAGAAAACAGAATCTTACCCTTTCAAGCGTAACTACCACAGTTTGAAATGAACATATACACATACACATCCACCGCTGAAGTTGTTAGCTTTCTTTCTTTCTTTAAGGTAAAATGGTGACTTAACATCTTAAATTACTACTTCAGGTGTGTGAGCTACTATTTATTTTTCTGCAACTCAACTTGTACTTTCAGATATCATTCCACTGATGTACATAAAACTCTGGCACTTTGGTGGGACCCTCCCTTCTGATGTTAAAAGTGTTTAGAGTGTGTAATGAAGTCCAAGCCCTTATTTCGGTCGGGATCTTCCCCATACAGATGGCCAAGGAGACATTGTCACCCATAAATCCTGTGGCACCTCTGGCCTTTGTCTCCCCTGCTGGTGCCCTGATGCTTCCGGGGGTGGGAACTTACTGCTGTTTCTCTGGTCTGTCAGAGTCATGGGAACTCTGAGACCCAAAACCAGTTCCCTGTCTGGCTTCAGGTTCTCTCTCCAGGCTCTGGCCTAGATACCAGTATCTATCTACTCAAAGCCACTGAGTCACACCTCTGTGTCTCCTCCTCAAATGTAAGAGAAACTGCTTTGAAGTCTAGAAGGGAAACTTTCTATCTACCAGCTGGCCTAGCCCTGAGTCATCCACAATCTCCTGAGTTTGGGTCTTTAAAGCTGGTATACGAAGATTAGAAAGTGTCTCCTGTCCTGTGTGTGGCCCTCTGAGCCAATAGTCAAGGCTGATTCTGTACTCCAGCTATTCAGAGGACAGGAAAATCCCAGAGATGGATGAAATTATGATTTCACAAATACTCATCTAACTTTATGCACATGAAGGCTGTGTTCTTGTATGTTCGAGTGTGCATCCGTATACTTATATGTGCTCACTGTCAGACAACCAGGTGACTGGTGTCTACTGGACAATTTTAGGCAGCTCCTTCCTCAACCAAGAACACTAGTTTCTATTTAAACAGTGACTACGAAGTCCACAAATCCTCACCGAAAGACTATTGTGAGAGTTAAAGAAGGCAGCAGCGTTAATATGGCATATCATTAAGCATGTCTAATCCCCCACCCAGCACCAAGAACATGGTCATGATTTTAGTCCAAAATTCTATGTTTTGAATTTCAAGTGACCTACTGTCCACAAAAGCAGTAAATCTAGAAATGAAACAAAAATATTAGAGTTTTTAGATATTTCCTAGGAAGAATAGGAAATGTCAAGATTCTTCCTTTTGCCCAGACCATAAATTTCTTCCATTCTGCCCATATCTTCCTTAGTACATGCAGCAGTTCATGAGGGCTTAATTGTGTCCACCTCACTGAGAATGTTGTAACATATGCAGGACTGATAGAGGTTCTGTGCCCACCTTGGTGAAGCAGAAGAGACAGGGCCTGGGTCTTTGAGACTTAGCATAGCACTGAGTCCAAGCCGGTCCCCCCACCCCCATTCTGGTCCTCAATGATAGGAGCAGGGATGCGAGGCCCAGGGCATCTGGGCAGATTTCCGCACAGAGGGGCGGAGGAAGCGGGACAGCAGTGGAGGGTCTAGCACACCAGCATGCCCTCCATTGTCTAAGATCCATCTGCCCCAACAGATACACACATGCACACATGCAGACTGAGTCCTGTGACCACAACAAATAAATGAATGATTTTAAATACTATTAACCTCCACGTTTATGGACATGGTGGACCTCAGTTCTAGTCTTATTCTTTCTTTTTCTTCTGACGCTACTTGATTATTTCTTTTCTTCTGATGCTACTTGATTATGCCATTCTCTGAGGACAGGTGAGATTTAGCTTTTTTTTTTTTTTCTTTTATATGACACTGAACACTTATTACTGCCCAAGATTGTGCTTTATAAGGTAATGTCATTTAGCCCCCACAAGAAACCCAGGAGCTAAGAATGATCATTTTCGGCCCTCCCTGGTGGTGTAGCGGGTTAAAGCACAGCACTGAGAAGCTAAAGCCACTTCCACATGAGTTCGATTCCCACCTGCCCCAGAGGTGACCACATGGCGTGGCAGACCTCTCCTGACCCGCCCGCTGCTCCCCTCAGCAGTGTACTTCGTCAATCTGCCTGTTTTGCCCTCTGCTCTGTTTCTGGTGAATCCTCTCACCCTTTGCATCTCTGGCCTGTACCCCAGTTCTGTATGAATAAATAAATAAATCTTAAAAAAAATGAAAGAATGATCATTTCCTTACTTTGCTTGGGGTGGGGGGATTAAAGATTACTGACATGAAGTGTCTTGCCCCTAAGTCACACAGTAAGTGAAATGTGAATTTAGGCATCTGACTACCGAACATTTGCTTTTAAACTCAACAGTTTATGGATCAGGAGGTGAGGCATAGATGGATCTAGGAATTTATTCAAATTTCCAAGAAGATCCGGTCATAAAAGTTATTTTCTCCTGACCTTCATTTCAATATTCCACACCTTATCTTTGATCAAGCCTAAATGCAAACAAAGTCAGGAAGAACCAGCTCCATTCAGAAGCAGGGCTGACACAGTCTCTGTTCTCTGGTCCCACAGCTCTAGTTTGTTGGGAAGAAATGAGAACACACTGCAAGCTCTGCCTCATCAGGTCTCTGCATTTTCTGGCCTAAAGGGTGCATCCATTGAGCCCTTTGGAGAGACTATCTTTACACTCTATACAATGATAGAGACAAAGTTAGGAATATTTGTTTAATTATTTAAAATGACAAACAAAATCATATTTAGTAATAAATGTCGGAAGTTAACCGTACCACAAATATACCCAAATCCATAGGAGTATTTTTCTTAACGAATGATCTGATGGTCTCCACAATACCTTGTTTTCCCTAAAAATTCCTGATACCATTTTGGGATGCTTTTTAATATCACAATCGAAAAATAAGTCATTTATTTAAGATGGTCATTCAAAATATTTTTTTTTTTAAATTAATACTAGAGGCCCTCCCTGGTGGCACAGTGGGTTAAAGCACAGCACTGAGAAGTGAAAGCCACTTCCGCATGAGTTTGATTCCCGCCTGCCCTGGAGGAGACCACATGGTGTGGCAGACCTCTCCTGGTCCGCCCGCTGCTCCCCTCAGCAGTGTACTTCGTCAATCTGCCTGTTCTGCTCCCCACTCTGTCTCTGGTGAAGCTTCTCACTGCCCCTGCACCTCTGGCCTGTACCCAGTTCTGTATGCATAAATAAATAAATCTTTAAAAAATTTAATACTAGAAGTGCACTTAAGGCTAGCCACTTTATATACAAACATACTTACTTTGGCTGTCACCTTACAGGTTTGTGTCATACAAACACAGGCACTCAGACAAATTCTATTTCATGAAATTCAAGCCCAGAAAAAAATCGTGCAGTCATCAAATACATACTATTCTGGTAACTTCTATTATGACAAAGCGTCAAGGAGAACTCAACTTCCTGCTTACAAATCTACATATAGTAATTATTCAATGGCTAAGTTCTGACATGTGTGGACATGTTCAGGGCTGAGTATCTAGGGATGTGTCCCTGTCACAGTAGCAGCTTGGACACAGTACCTTCACAGCATAACACAGAAGAGCCTTGAACCTCATTTAACCATGTGAGGCTGGCAGGACTCCAATCGGACATGACTGTACCTTCAAACCATATCAGTATATCCTGGAACCAAAATTCATGCCTCCACATCCCTTTCTCACCTTAACCAGAGTTGAGAAAACACAGCCACACCAGCCTCACCTGGTGAGGGTCAGAAAATTGAAGCAGAAAGGGATGGCTATCTTAACCAAAATATCTTTGATTAATATCATTTTTTCACATATTACAAAATTTCATGACATTGTAAAAACATTCTAGAGTCTCTCCCAGAACCCTGGGAATCTACATAAATGTAGATTCTGGAATTAATCCTCATATGCTTGGTTGGGCAGAGGAAGGCTTTCTACCCACTGTAATCTCTGTGTTATATATAAGACAGATAGAGAGACAGAGAGTTACATAGTCATAAGAACATGAATCTCCTTTCTTTGGGGTTACATTTAATCATCGTTTGTCTCAATCTCCTGTGGAACAAAAGTCTGGCCTGCTCAGGATAACTACATTAGCTCTCGAGGTATCTCTTACTACTTTGAGAGAGTGAACATTCTTCTCCAACTTCATGAGAAATATGTGACGAATCATAAGGCCTTTAAGATTTATTCCTCTGACCCGAGCTTTTAAAGAAAGCACAGGCAGAATTGGAACTTGGCAAGCAGAGTTACAATGATAATACATTTTAATTATGATATAAAAACACAACGAGTCACAGTGGGACACCAACCTAACTTATTAAAAAGTGAAAAAAATTGTTAACCAGTTGTTTCATTTTCCTGTACAGAAAAAAACTGGTTTAATTTTTGCATGTTTTCTCATTGGTAAATGAACATAATCCTACCTTTTCTTAGACAGTAAAGCTTAATAACAGAAATCAGGTCTATTTAGCTTACTCTTGAGCCTTGAGTCCCAGAATATAGCCACCATGTGGTAGCTAGCATGGAAATATTTGGTAAATGAATGAAATTAAAGGATATCAATTATTCAGCGTCTGCTATGACATATCCTAATACAAATTTCCTACCACTGCTGTAACAAATTACTACTAACTCACTGACTTAAAACAACACAGATTTATTATCCAGCAATTCTGGAAGTGAGGGTTGAAATGAGTCACCTGCAGGCAAATTAAGGTGTCAGCAGGAAACTGCGTTCCTTCTGGAGGCTCCAGGGATGAAGAGCCTCGTTCAGCTCACAGAGGCCTCTGCTTTCCTTGCTCATGTCCTGTATTCAAACACATCACTTAGGCTCCAGTTGTCTTGTCTCTTCTAACTCTGGTTGTCCCTCTCTTATAGGAGCCCTAGTGACTTCACAAGGCCCCTGAAGGAATCCAGGATGATCTCTCCAGTTCCTGGTCCTTAACCCTACCATCTGCCAAGTACCTTTGCTATATAAGAAACAGTGTTCACAGATTCTGGAGATTAGGATGCAGGCATCTCCAGAAGCCATTATTCTATCAACCATATGCAGTCAGAAAGCCACCCTTATTAAAACTTGCTGAGACCTACAGAGTTTAGTTATTCTGACTTCTGGGCTTGAGTTTAGCCACTGAAATAATATACTCAGGAGGAAAAAAATTGAAGCATTTCAGTGTTCAGAAGGATTTACTGGACACCAAGACCACAAGAAAGCATATATTCATAGCAAAAAGTGATGCAGATATTGAGAAAATTGACTCTGTGAAAGGATCTCTCTCTCTTTTTCAGTAATTTATTATCTGGATGAATGGACAAACATTTATACTTGATTCTTGATTCGCACCACTCACACCCTATGAGTTCTTTCCTTATTACTTGTTCAATTTTGGAAACATGAATGTGCTCTGCTAGAATAAGGTCTTATTCCCTTTTCTCCATTGCTTCTCCTTCTCTCTAGATGAGTTACACAGAAACTGACTCAAATGACAAATTAAGATATTTGTTTAATGATGCTTCTCAGGGAGCCAATAAAAACTTCATTAAAAGGGGCATAGGATGGTAACTACACCATTTTCCAAAAAACATGGCCCACAGATTATCTCAATTGGAGACTGCTAAGCAGCAAGACTCTTGGCACAGTGTGGGTGCTCAGTAAGTGTTTGTGAACCGGTTGCACACACACAGATAATGGTGGGGGGATCACCGCAGCCCCTTGCTGCATGTGGGCTTCCTGGCCAGGTGTAAAGGCACCTCAGAAGGCACACATCCCACCCTTACACAGTGAAAAGATAACAACAAGGAGGGCACAGGCAGGATCTAGAGGGCATCTGTGGACAATGGGCATGCAAAACTCTTGAAATCTGGTGTCCACCATTCCACCCCCGAAACATCGCAGTATCAGTTTTCAGGCTGATTCAACAAAGTGGCACCACTGAGTCATCGACCACTTCCCGGGTTTTCCCCTTGAAGCTTCACACCCAGGGTCTGCCTGTGCCCCACCCTGGTGGGTAATGACCTCAGCGGGGTTCATTAGCTAAAGTCTTGACAGACCCTGCTTATGTCAGAGTCCCTGTGGACACCAAGATCCTGTCTCTGGAGGCTGACACTGAAGAGGATTTCAACAACAGCAATTAGTTGGGAATTTTCTCCTACATGTCATCTGTGAGAGCAACACTGCGCATGGTGAGAAAGGGTGGTGTGTGCCTTACGGGAAATGCAAAAGTGACTTCAGGGCATGACATACATGATTAGCCAAAGGGTAAATGTAACACTGGGATCTTGCTTCAGATTTTTAGAATAGAAAGGAAGCTGGGGGAAGAGAGAGAACAAAGGTCACAGATGAAGGGTAGGGGCTGGCGATACAGATGAACGGACCAAGACGCCCGTGGCCTTCCCCATTCATGCCGCTAATCTTGTTTTGGGTGGGCCACCACCCAGCCACTGGGGCTACCTCTGCCTCACACTTAATTTCTCCTCCTGCTAGTTCTCTTTTTGTTCTTTCCAATTTGAATATTTTTTCATACTCAAAGCTCTATAAACTTCTCTTCATCACCAGATCCTTTGATCTATGAACAATAACAGCCCTTTGAATAGCAGAATAGGAATACTTGTTTCATAATTTCACTTTTTTTAGAGACTTTGAAACTAACCATGTCAGGGAAACTTAAAGTTAAAGGGGTCCCATGGTTTCACCACACCCTGACCTCTTTTTGGTCCTCTGATTTCCTTTACATACATAGTTGTTTTTTTTTTTTCCTTACCCAATTTGGTCACACTCTTTTGAGGCTAATTATATACTGGCCTTGCAGTCTTCACAAGATTTGCACATGACAAGTTCTGATTTGCTTGTTAGTCAGTGAAGGCAATCTTCAAAATGAAGCTTCATAAATAACCAAAAGGAAGATTTTATACTCAACAGTAAAGCTAATTTATACTTACAAGGATCTTTCCATGATGCATTATACAGTGTGAGGCATAATATTTTAATCTCTTACACTTTAACACACATTTCAGCCACTCAGACTTTGATTGACCTATGGCATCTGGATGCTTCCTAATGTATTTGAGACATACAGCACTACATCATAGTATGGGTTCTCTCTTCTCTTACACACACACACACACACACACACACACACACTTAGATGCTTATAGCTAAGGACCCCAAATGTAAGCGGTATTTCTCCCTCTTATATTACCTACTAGTTTTTCTGTTAGTAGAACAAATGCAACTCTTTTCATTTCTGAGAGACTTTATGTTTAGGTAGATAGCAACACAGGCCCACAACTAAATATAAAATAACTTTTTCTAGGATTGTCTAAGCGTCCATCATAAAGTACCATTGATGATCTGATAGTAAATAAATTATTTGGAGAAAATGTGTTTGTCAGAAACTGGGCACAAAGAGATGTGGGTGCTAGAAATACTCAACCACTGATAAGGATGGTGAACTTCAGGAGAGTAACAAAACTTTCCAAACCTCTTAGATAGATGTTACCTAGCCTACCTACTTTCTGATCCATGAGGATAGACCTGAGTGTGAAAGGGCCACAGACAACTCTGAAAGTCAACTTTATTTAAATTTGTGGAACTGCTTTAGAATGAAAATGATTTCTTCTGTGCTTAAGTCTATCAGCTGTGAGACCACTTTAAAAATGGGGATTAAGAGAAACAACCACGCCTCTTGAAATGAATTATGAGAACCCCACAATCACACCAACCACTGTGAAATCCTTTAGTGTCCATTGTAAGCTTCTGCTTCAGAACTCTTTACCTCTCCATCTTAATCAGACTCAGATGCCTGGCAAAATATGGACCACCTAAGATCTCTGCAAGTACAACTGCCCCTCATGGGCCCAGGCAGACGGAGATTTAGCTTGTTATCTGATTTCCTGCAAACACAACCAATGGAGAGATGAAAAGGACATGCCAGTTTTAAAATTTGCTATTTGCTGACATTGGCAGCGCGTTGGCACTGTGTTTTGACTGCACTGACAGGAGAATATTTACAGGGAAGAATTTCACCTAGATTCTTTTGTTCAGCTCATTACAATTGATTTGTTGCTGGTATAAATTCAGGGTTATTATAATAATTAGTGCAGACATTAATGTAACAAAATAGTGTTTTCCCACTAAAGTCATATTCAAACACAAGCCTGGTTTTCCTCCACTGTTCAGTGAAGTCTCCCCAACACCCTGACCCCGGGAGGATATTGATTCTCCTTCCTGAGCTGCGACTCCTTTCCTTTTGTTCTTTTTTGTTTCCCTCTTGAATCTTTCCAGGTCATAATTACACCCACTTGGTATAATTCAATGCCAATGAAGTGATAAACACTCTCACTTAAGTCAAAGGCGGGATGTGAAGAGTGCAGGTGTTGGGAGATCATGCACTGCACCATGTCTGACTGTGGCGTTCATTACAGTTTATGGGAAGATAGCAGCACTTGAAGAACTCAAATGACAGAAATGTATTTGCAGTCTGCTGCCAAGCTATGCAGATGTGGAGGGGATGTTTAAATTCTTCTAACAGAGACACGTTCAAGACCACCTGAACCACCTCTGTGGTTCCTGTCCCTGCTTTGAGAGAGCCACAGGCTTACACACCTGCTAAGAAGTGTGAACACCCCTCCAGATCAGTGTAAAGTAATCTGTGTGTGGTTTACCATAGCTATTACAAAACAGGCAATTACTGCTCCCAGTAAGTTTCCTTCAGCTGCTTTCCAGTCCAGAGAAGTAGGTGTAAACATTTCTCAGTGGGCTGGAATTTCACATGTCACTGGGATCCTGGGTTTTTGGGCCTCTTATATTGTCTATGAGTGTATTCCAGTCATGTTCCAGCTGAGAACTTTAGGACTCAACGGACATGCCATCTGAAAAAATTATAGACTGGTGTTAAAAATTCTCTTTGTCTGGGCCTCCCTGGTGGCCTAGGGGATAAGTCTCAGCACTATCACTGCTACAGCCTGAGGTCAATTCCCAACCAGGATGCTGAAGCCTCTCCTGTCTAGCCCACTCCTCCCCTCAGCAGTATATTTCAGTAGATCCTTCTGTTCTGCTCCCCACTCTGTCCCTGGTGAATCCTCTTTACCACACCGGCACCTCTAGCCTACACCTCAACTCTTCTGCATAATAAGTGGATAAGTAAACTTTTAAAAAGAAATTCACACTGGCAATAATGTTGTCATGGATGATGTGAAGTAAGCAATAGTAAATCATTAAGTTACGATGAATAGAATGTGGCAGTATGCTTTGATATTTGTAGTTAGAAATATTAATTGCCTTTTTATGTATAAAAGTCATGAATAAGGAGATCAGGGTGTCTGGGATGATATAATGAGCTGTAAACTCACTAACTCTTGGCTTCTGAAGCAGAAGAAAATGATATTGCATGGTTGATACAGTCTTTGGCATGAAGAGAATGACAAGGCATAAGGCAAGCTCTTTCTTCAGTTCCTTGAGGCCTGAGACTCTGCAGCACCAAGGCCATTATCTAGGACCATCACTTGCCAAGCTGGTCTGAGCTGAGGAACTCTGGGCATTTCATAGCATCAGTGACTTTGGAGATGCAAATCAAACTCTTCCCACTCAGCCATATCAGAGACATTCATCGCAACAAAAGTTCAGCAGAGACAGTGCAACTATTTTATATTCATCTATTTTGGTCTGTGGTTAATGAATTCCCTACTAGTTTCATTTAGTATCATGACATAGTAGAGCCAGGGACTCTTTCTTGTGTTGTATGAACCCTCTTTTCCCCTTTCCCCCTCAGGTCTGGCTCTGCCCTTTCTCAGAAGTGTCCAGTGGACCCTCCTTTCCTTCAGGAGCTGCCTGTGGAGGTCTCAGACTTCTTTTTGCACCCAGGTTTCTTCCTCTTCTCTATTCTAATTCCAGGAAGTCAGAACCTGACACATCCTCTTCTGGATAAGTCAGTTCTCACAAATCACACCACTAGAGATGGCAACGAGTAATGAGGTAGCAATGAGATAGCCATATGCTCACAGTTATAAAAAATGCAGACAGAATCCTGTTCAGGGGATCCCTTACTTAGAGACGTTATTTTCTTTCTCTTGCTTTTCTACTTTACTTTCTTCCTCTCACCCCCCCCACACACTTTTCCCCCTCTCTTCTTGCCCCCTCCCTTTTTCCTCCACTTCCTTCCTTCCATCCTTTAAAAATGTGTATGAAGTTACTTTCCAGGGCTGGGCTGGTAGAAGTCAGATAAGACAGTACATTGAAATTAGGTAATCTGCATAGAGTTTAATATAGGGTAAATTTCCCAAAGGTAAAGACTTGATAAGGACTCTAAATGATATCCTACAAAACTCTGAGCTGTCAGAACTATGGGAATCATGACCACCCATCAGCCTGAAGGGACAACAGTCAGAAGCGGTCACTTTAACCAAGATGTGCAGCTGATGGAAGAAATGTAGCTCCAGAGTGCAGTCAGTGGGGTGAAGAATCTCAGCTTTGGAATAACCAACCAGTTCATAGCCTCTGGGCTCACATTTGGACCTTATTCTCTCATCTAACCACCTTTGAGGATCACAACAATCTTGAATCACTTTTGTCCCAACTTTACAGATAGATAGCCCCACTGAAAGTCAAGGTTGTGTTCTCATTTGTAGACAGGGCTGCCTCCCTTCTAAGTGCTAGGCACTGGCTCTGCATAGTTTCCAGAGGACTCAGCCTCATTTATCTTGAATCAAAAAACTGAAGCTTTCATTGCACAGTATTTCTTTTTCACCCCACTGACTGCCACTCTGGAGCTACATTTCTTCTTTTTTTTTACAAATGAAAAATATAGAACCACACACACACACACCTATATATACATACATACATACATACATATATATCATAAGCACCAAAAATATCAGAACCATTGGAAAGACCTTAAAATTATATTTAAGTATATTTAAGTAGATGAGAGGGAGGTTCCACCATATGGGACAGACCACCTTCATTCACTTATGGAGAAGCAAGGGTTGAGTCTCCAGTATGCCAGTGTGCTTGGACACCTGGTTGGATTTATGGGTGGTTCTCCTGGAAGCAGAGAGATGACACTGTATTGACAAACACAATCTTCATATTTTTGGTGGTTGACAATAGCTAAGAAGCTACCACAAGAGATGGCATCCCCACAAGTTCCCTTAGAAGGGAGGTTGGGCTCTATAATAAAGAAACAAAGTGATCATTGAGGCTTCACTTAAACATCTCTTTCCAGCTGGGAACTTCACTGCCTTTAATCTATTGTATTAGCAGAATGATGATTTTGGGGGACACTACAACTTAAACCTTCCAGTGTTCACACCAAGACTGCTGAGGCTACATATAGCCAGACCTAGTCCTGAAGACAGTTCTCTAAGTGGGCAGGGGAATGTGGGAAGGCTTTCAGTGGGGAGATCTAATACTCAACACTTACAGTGATGTTGTTATTGGAACGTTCATATATATTGAGTTTGAATAGAGTGACTATAAAACAAATGTTTGTTATTTCTGTGCTAAATAGAGACACAGTGGATTCCCGCATAAACTCTGCTCTCCTTTATATGTCTCCTTTATATATACTCTCCTCCCATTCATGACTCCTGTGGCGTCAGAGGCTTCATAAGAAACATATCTTCCTTTCTCACACCTATGCATGTTTTGCTCAAATGGGACCCCCGCAACTGGTACCACCACACTGTTTTCAAAGATAGTTGAGGAGAAAGTGGGAAAAAGTCCCAGTGGGGGCATATGGAGTTAGCCTATCCACAAGCCCAAGATCGTGTGCAAGGCAAGTTTTCAGAGAGTGAAGCAGTAGATTTAATGGTATCAAAGGTAGATCTCCTTCTTATGGGTCTCCATTCTTTCCTACTCCTCTCTTTGAGCAGTCAAGTCTTTTTTTGGAAGTCATATTTGGAGGATTAAATTAATAATCTATGTTTGCTTTCAAATCAATGCAAATGAAGAACTGATGGGGAAGTTAAGAGGTTGGTAGAAAAAAAAAGAGATTGGCAGAACTTGTCTTCAGCCACCCAGCTCCCTCAAGACATCACAATGGACCTTACTACAAGCACCCCTTTTTTCCTGGGCCAGTGCTTTGGGATCTCTGTACCTATCTTGTTATGACTAGAATTTTTATTTCCCCTCTCTTTCCAAACTGATGTTTACCTTACTCAAAAAGTTAATTAATCTTAAACTTACACCTTTAAGTTTCCACATTTTTCTATAGTGTTACTTGGTAAAAGATTCTAGTTCCAAAAGTAAGCGTTAAGTTCTTTTGCTTTACTATTGAGAATTTTGAGTACTTATTATGTGTACTATATATTAAATAGCCTATTAAGTAATGTTAGTGGTACATGTGAAAATGATTCAGTATTCGGACAGATTGCACAAGAAGTTTTGGAGTTAGAATTATTAGATATTAGGTTGAATTGTGTGAGGGTGATGAAAAGAGAAATGAAGGATGACTCAGAGTTGGAGCAGTTAGGTTGTGTGATGACTGAGAAGAGGATAAGCAATGTACATACATCGCCCAATTTAATTCTGATAACAGCTCCTTTACTGAATGAAAATTTAGCCATTTACTCATATTTCATCAATTAGTTATTAAAACAAGATGCTCCAAGTGTCTACTATGTGAAATAGTATTATAACCTGTGGGGATAAATTCCCAGCAGGAGTGTTTAATCAGATGCTCATCTGACTGAGTTTACAGTCTATACAAGGAAACAGCTAGCAAGATGTAGATTAATAAGAATAATTCAGGTAATAATTAGTGGCAGAAGAAAAATAAAATAGAATAGTGCAATAAAGACAGATATCAAGTAGAGTGATCAAGGAAAAAAATTCTTTGAAGAAGCCTAAGTGATAGAAAAGTCAGACACATGCATGTCTGGGAGAAAGACATTCTAGAAATGGGACAATGGGCAGAAAGACTCTGGAAATGTAAATGAACTACAAGAAAAGAAAGAAGGTTAATGTGGCTGGACCATAGTGGGCAAAGGAGAAAGGATCAGACTAGAGGATGAGTCCCAGCTTGTTGCCAGCACCCATGTAGGCTGAGAGGCAATGGGAGGAAGTTAGCTTATATTCTGAGGGTAAGAAAAGGAGAATAGCATGACCTCATTTATCATTTTAAAGGATTACCAGGTAGTATTAGGGTCCTAGATTATACATATTGAGACGAGTTACAGAACTTGAAGAAAGAGGATGGTAGCGTAGATGTTAGTGGTAGATGTGGAAATGATTCAGTATTCAGGAAAGATGTACAAGAAGTTTTGGAGTTGGAGTTCTTAGGTACTAGGATGAAGTGTGTAAGGGTGATGAAAAGAGAAATGAAGTTTGACTCAGTTTGAGCAGTTGTGTGATAATTGAGAGAAGGATGAGTGGTTCTTGGTGTTCTGATGAAGACTGAGTTGAAGGAAATTCAGTTTTGTTTTACATACCATTTAGATATCGAAAAAAAGATTCTCAGCAGGCTGTATGAGTCTAACACACTGTGATATTGTGATTTATAAGAAAAAAATTGGCCATTCAGATGAACAAAATATTTTTTTGATATATGTCTGGTCTTTATCCGCTGTTTGTGGTCTTTATCCACTGTTCCTAGCAATTTCCTAAGTGTTGAGAGTGATAAATGTGCCTTTTGTTACATGAATGACCTTAGGATGGGTGCTGGTTGCCTGGAGACCCAACCCTAAGATTACATGTTGGAACTTCCAGTCCCACCCCCTGAACTCTGAATTAAGTTCATTAGCCAGTAGCCAATAATTGAATCAATCATGCCTATATAACA
This sequence comes from Condylura cristata, assembly GCF_000260355.1. Classification (NCBI taxonomy): domain Eukaryota; kingdom Metazoa; phylum Chordata; class Mammalia; order Eulipotyphla; family Talpidae; genus Condylura; species Condylura cristata. The sequence goes on from NW_004567137.1 coordinate 4,762,791, forward strand.
AACCCTCTATAAAAACCAAGAGGAGAAGGTCCAGAGAGCTTCTGGAATGTGAGCATGTAAAGACTTGGTGAGAGTGGTGTGGGTGGAGAGGACAGGGAAGCTTTGTGCCCTTCCCCACACCTCTGTTCTATGCGTAGCTTTCATTTGGCTGTTGACTTGTGTCACTTTAGTTATCTTTTGTAATAAATCAGTGATCTGGTCAGTAAATAGGTTTCCTAAATTCTGTGCCCTGTTTTAGTAAACTAATAAAGCCTACATATTTTTTTTGTTTGTTTTTACCTTTCATAAAGGATTATATTATACATTCTCTCATTTGCATTATACAGCAACCCAATAAGTCAGAAATAGTTCTAATGTGTCGAGGAGACCTATATTTAGACTGCAATTCGCAATGAAGGCAGAGCAAGGATAATAGTTACAAGGTAATTGTCTGAGAGATTAAATGATTGTTTTGTGTTGTTTTCAATTAGCATAACTGGTCTGACCTCTGTTTTCATAGGAATGCTTGACAACACTGTTTGTACCACACATTCACCTGTTTTTCCATCCATCCATCCATCTGTCCCTTCCTTTATCCATTCTGTCATCCATTCATCAGAACTTTCCTGTACCTTGGCTTTAGAACAGTTATAGAGGCCTCCTCATCAAATCATGAGGGTTATAATTAGGAAACTTATGTCTGCTGGGATAAAAAAGCCACAAAAGCATCTAGGGCAAATTTGCTATGGTAAAAATATGTAAATGCATTACAGTTCTCCTTATTTGCTTCCCCAACCATCTGAAAGATGAAACAATTAATAAAGCAAGTCAAGAATTTATCAGATACATGTTTTTAGTGGAATGAAACTCCACAACTGTGTACATAAAGCTCCCCCCCCCCACAACACTCTCTATCTCCCCTTTGGGTCCAGTTTTGCTGGCAGAATTATTGGCTACATTCAGAAAATATCCTTCCTTTCCAGTATTTAGCCATTTAGCACAAGGCTTACTTCCATAACATTATCAGTTCAGTTTTTCTTGCCTTTTATCATCAATAGACCAAAGAACTCTACCATATTACTATACTTTGCTTCATGCATTTTCATACAGGTGCATCCCTTCCTGATAAGTTAGATTTTTTTAAGTCTATCTCCACTGCCACCTTGCAGTTGGCAATCGTATTCTTCTTCCCATCAATTCACAATGATTTCTGTTTTCCTTGGCTGCCACTGAAAATGTGCAGAAAGGAAAGAATTTTTAGTTCCTGGGGACTATCTATGCAGTTTTGGGTGTAACCAGAGAGCTAGAAAGGACTGCTACAGGCACCACTCAAAGGAAACTTGGCAACAGAAATCTACTTCCCATCCCTTACTGCAGCTGCGAATGCCATTGTCAAGCAATTTATATTGAACTTTAAAAAAGTGTTTAGAGACAGAAAACTGTAGTGGAAATTGATACAGTCAGTGCTGTTTCTACATTTCTCATTTGTTCTTTGGTGTCTGTGATCTAACTTCATGAAAAAAAAAAATCTTAAGAATGAATTTTACTCCAAATGCCAGAAGAACAGCACTCTGAATTGTTTTATAAAGAAGTAGAATTTTACACAAAAGGATCTCATCAATACTACTACTTTCTCTCTCCCAAACATTTTGTTTTTATATTTAAATCTGAGATCAAATCTTTCAGGGGGGGGGGAGAGAGAGAGAAAGAGAAAAGAAAATGAAGGGTGAAAGTGCAAAGGACTTAATCCTGGGGTTCTTGACCCTAAGCATATAGACTTCTTCCTTGTATTAATAGTATTTTATAGAGTGCTTATGAAGTGATTTTTCTAGAAAAAAAAAAAAAACAATCCATCCATAACATGATACCTTTGGCATATGCAATACTGGGGGCATAGAACAGTTTTTGGAAGGTAAGAGCCCAAAGCGATAATTTCTGGTTGTGATTACCCACATTGCTGGTACTAGAATATGCAAGGTAAGAGACAATGCTGCTTCTTGTCACAGCTTGGTGCAGTTTTGTGATAGCCTATTTGAAGGGCAGTAGGAAGCAGAAGTGCAGTAATGATAAAGAATGAATGTTGTATAATCTAGTTATTGGTGATACAGTAAAAGAGAACCACATCTAGATGTAAAGATTTAGGGAACTTCTTGCCTAACCTGTGCACACAAAGAATGAGAACTATCACATCAGAGAACTCATGTTGATGAAGCAAGGCAAGGTCATGGGCTAACTGCCTTCTCTTGTTCACCCTTGAAGGAATTGCTGGACCAATACTTTTGATCACTCTCTCTGCTGCTTTAGCTCTTGTCTTGTGACCGTTTCTTTTAAACCTCAGTCATTATTTCTTCAATCACAAACTCTTCTTCAGTGTTGATATTATTCAAATGTGTACTTCTGGGTTTCTTCTCCTTTCCATTGACATTCTCCTCTTGGGTAAGTTTATACACTGTCATTGCTTCAATTACAACTGAGGCAGGAAAAGTAGATGGCAGTAGCAAATACAACTGAGAGATGCAGTGAAGATAGGAAATGTCCAAAAAGTTTGGTGTTCTTCTGACCACACTTCAGAAAAGGGGATACAAGTCAGAAGATCCATAGATTAAGAATGGGGTGAGAGCAAAGGCTTATTATAGAGACATTTAGGGAGTGAAATAAGAGGTTTGTTTGTTTCATTTTAAGATGGGAGGTATTTGAGCACATCTATAGACTGAATCTCATAGTCAATTATGAAGGAAGCTAAAGATAAAAGGATGAGAGAATTAACGAAATCTGAAGGAGTTGTGGAGTCCGGTTCAAGGGAAAAGTTAAGTAGGTGGGTTTTAAAAAATAGGGGCACCTCATTCCCTGAGGGTGGAAGAAAAATACAAAGATGGGTAAATAGAGATATATTTACATGGGTGTGGTAGGACACTCAGGACAATTTATGTGGAGCTATTTCCATCTGGTAAATAAAAGGTAAGAGATCCTGATACTGAACATCTTTATTCAAGAATCTTACTCTCTGATAATGAGAACCCTTAAAAATATCAATCACCATATTCAAATGAATGAAATGAAGAGAACATATATAAAAATATGTACATAAAATTCATACATAACACCGAGGAACCAGAAGAAACTGAGAATAAGAAGATGGTAGTGGTATTTTTCCCTCTCCAGTGGTAAATATTTTATTTTGGATAAGAAAAGAAAATGCAGATTATTGATCCAGTATTTTCCTAAGAATTGTGCAAGGCAAGTACATTAGAAGAGACAGAAATTTAAATGATCATCACATATACAAAGTGTAATTTCCATATAATAAAATGTACCCGCTTCAGCATCTAATTTATAGTTTGATGAGTTTTGCCAAATGCATATACTTAGGTAAGCTTTACCACCAAGGTATAGAACAATTTTAGCCATACAAAAACTTATTTTTGTTACATTTATCCACATAGTTATTACTTATAACACTTTTTATTTCTTTGTGTAGGTAAGTTCCATGTGCTGTTATTTTCCTTCCATTTAAAGAACCATCTCTGACATTTCTTGCAGGTCTGCTGATGACACATTCTCTCAAATTTTGCTTTTCTGAAAAGGTTTTTATTTTGCCTTCATTTTGTGAAAAACATTTCCACTGGAAGTAGAATACCAGGAGGGAAGTCTTTTTATGGTTGCACTCTTTTCAACACTTTCAAGATGCTTCATTGTTTTCTGTCTTGAAAAAAAATCTGCCAAGAAATCATGATCAATCTTATCTTCATTCTTTTGTTTAGGCTCCTTTGATGTCAGAAGATGCAAGTAGTGTGTCTTATTCTTTATCTGCTTTAAGATTTCTTCTTATTTCTGGATTTCAACAATTTGATTATGATGTGCCTCGGTGTACTTATATACTTATAAACCTGGAGATCTTTATATTTTCCAAATCTGTGAATTTAGAGTTTTCAGCAAAATTGACATTTTTTTCCCAGTCTTTATTCAAATATATATCCCCCCCTTTCACCTCATACTGAAATTCCAATTGTATAATCTCAATTTATCTGAGATTCCAATTGTACATATATCAAGCCACTAATATCATCATACAGCTCACTGAAGCTCACTGTTCATTTTCTTTTTCAGTCTTTTTGCCCTTTATGATGATATGTCTTCTGGCTCACTGACTTATTCTATAAAGTCTAATATGCTGTTCATCTCTAGATGTTTGATTTCATTCCTTTGATATTATTTGTTTCTAAGTTAAACTTATGTTTTTCATTAAATAAATTAACATATTTATAATGGTTTTTAAAATTCCATTAGCAATTCCATGTCTGCTAATTTCATCATGTTGCCAGGTCTGGAAATATTTCTACCAACTAATTTTTCTTCTGGCTATGTGTGGATCACATTTTTCTGTTTCTTCATATGGCTAGTAGTTTTTCTCTTTTTTATTAATTTGTTTAAGATTTATTTATTTATGCATACAGAACTGGGGTACAGGCCAGAGGTGCAGGGGCAGTGAGAGGATTCACCAGAGACAGAGTGGGGAGCAGAACAGGCAGACTGACAAAGTACACTGCTGAGGAGAGCAGTGGGTGGGCCAGGAGAGGTCTGCCTCCCCAAGTGGATCACCTCCGGGGCGGGCAGGGTTTGAACTCATGCCGAAGTGGCTTTAGCTTCTTAGTGCTGTGCTTTAACCCACTGCGCCACCAGGGAGGGCCCCTATATGCCATATTTTATAAGAATTTTGTGCTTTCACCTTATGTTTTGGTCTTTGATACATTTGAGCTACTTTTTCAATGTTCTATGCAGTATCTGAGCTATTCTCAAAACATTTTAGTATTCTACATTCCTGTAACTATTCTGAATGATTTGCATCATAAATATGCTAATTGATATCATTCAGTTACAAAGGTGATACTACTTTACTTTCACTTAATATACTAAACCAGCTGTGTAATAATAAATTTTATTTCCCCCTCTCTCTAGAAATAAAGAAGGCAGACAATTACATATTTTAAATTTTCTCTTTTTGGCATTTTTCTTTTTTGGAGTATATACTAAAGAGTCAATCTGGCCACGATATGTATCTTAGTCTCAGTTACAGGAAATCCTCAATTAAATTTTAAATAGCTCTCCTAGTACTCTATTGGAAGACAGATGTGGCAATATTTTTAGAACCTAGCTCTAGAAGACTGTTATATATTTTTCTGGATTTAAAGGTTACACACACACACACACACACACATCTATCTAAGAGTCAAATTGAAGTAAAAACCCCAAAACTCCTTTAATCAGGATAGATGTTAAGGATGAACAAGGTCATTAGTGTCAACTTTAAGCATTACTTGGAGATCATTTTAAATTTGTTGTTTTACCAGGGCTACATCAATAACTCTTTGTGGAAATATACTTCACTGAAACTACAGCTTTCACAAATATTTTTTTATGAACATCATTTAAAATAAAGGCATATTCCATCAAGTGGACATATCATCCTGTACTTAATTATTTTCTTTTTGTTTTAAAAATATATACTTTAAGGGGGCTCTAACTGGATTTACCTTACTCTGCATGAGTACCTCTAATATTTGTGTTAGCTCTAACCCAGTTTACTGGCTAAAGCTATAATAATGCATTTTCTTTCTCTCTTGTGGTCAATTTGTAATGCTCTTTGTAACAAGTAACTATTATTTACCCAAAGGATATTTGGTTGTATTAAAAGAGCCATTTATAAAAGTGGTTATTTCTCTAAATTTGAGTTTCTATATGATTTCATTTAAGTCATTTGTAATCTTACTTTCCAGAGTGAAGCAAATGGAAGAGCTCTAAAAAAATGGCCTTTCAAGCCTAAAAGAACAAAAATGATCTTAGTAAAGGGACAGAGAGATGTTGTTTATCTGAATAAGGCAACAGCTGGTGAATGTAAAACAGTGATTTTTTTTAAAGTTTCACTAATATGCCATTCACTCTTTATTCCCCTGTGCTTCCTGGCAGGCTTGCCTCTGACACTGAACCTCACATTGGTCTTTGGTCAACAATGCAAGTCATAGAATGAAACAGTTTGCCCACAACCCCTGCCTCCCCCCCCCCCACTATTCCAATAGTTAAGTAAGCAAAGTAAGTGACTCCTATATGGAAAGGAAAGAGGAAAGAAATACATAAACTCTTAACTTAAAATGTGCAGGACCTTTGCTTATTTGCTTTGTCAATATTAGAGAATTTCATGTTACAGGATATTAGCTGAGGTTGAAAGGCCCTTAAAAGGCCCCCATAAGATATTAAAATCAGTTAACATTTAAGAATCATTAAGAGTCCTTTCCCTATTTTTCAAGGCATATGCTAATCATCAGTTGGAATCAAGTATTTCCTCTCATGGAGTACTATTGCATAGTTAAGTAAAAGATAGGATTTCCTTTGAAGTATGTGATCATGGCTAGTTGTAAAGGAACTGACAAGGAAGGCCATCGTTATATTTTTACCATATAGTAACTTGATTTAATGATTCAAAAAATTATACTTATTTTATGTTATTGTATTGAATACAGTATTTCCCAATAACTACTTGAATTTACTTTTGATACATTATCCATTATTTTATTTAATTATCCCACTCCTTATTTAACACAAATTCTCATTCACTCAATACATTTGCTCAGTAAGCATTTAATGTGTAGTAACAAGTATCAGATTCTGGAATCCATGTTACTACTGCATTAGTTTTGGGCTTAACAAGAGATTCAGTGGTGGTCTAATGGGGCACTCTATTCAAAATGTAGAAACACGTGAGCTCCTTGAGGCAGGCGCTATACTGCATTTTCTTCCCTATCTCAGCTGTTTGGGATGCACTCAGTTACATTTTTTTGTCAAACTGAATTCAGCAGAACGCTACAGTGTCAGACTTGAAAATATGCTACAACAGGGACTCACTACAGTGCCCAGAGATTGCCAAAAGAGGGTGATGGAGGTAGATTTCTGGGAGCTCCCTACTTGGATTTCAACCAGAATAAACACTCTTTTATCTCTTGAGCTTCTGTGTAAGGTTTCATTTTTTAAAATGTGTCTACTACTAAAAATGTTTGGAAAACCATTGATAATTCAATGGCCTCATTTACAAATGAAGTAAATCTATTTCTCAGTGGTCTGCATCATTTACAAATCATTTAATCTTTCTAACCACAGATGTAGTACAGATCATGTCCCCTTGCCCTTCCTTTTTTTTTTTTTTTCTTTTGTAGTTGTTTTTTTAAAAGGAGGGGTGGAGAGGGGGATGACAGCCTAAAAATAATTTTCTCAAGAAATGATGGAGCAATAAAGTACAAAAGCCTTTGAAGATCGCTAGCGAGTTTGTCAGCGCCTGTAATGTGAAACTGCTTGGGGTCTCTTCAATGCTGTGTGCCCTCACACTGTGAATGAATTCATTAAAACAATGCCGAATTCATCTGGGGCAGGAAAATAAGGAAACTAATTTTTAAATGACTAAGGGCTGAGGATAAAATTTCCTCTTAATTTCCCTGGCCTAATGGAGAACACATACATATGTGACCAGCTCATCTCTATCATTAAAAGTAAGTTAGATGTGAGAATAGACACAATGACATTAAGGTTTGTCAATTAAAAATCAAGCCCAGAAAGATGGTTTGAAGATTGCTGAGACTCTGAGCTCCCATCAGAAGTAAGAGGCGATCCAGAGAACAAATGGTTGGTTAATGTTGAGATTCTGGTTAATGTTTAAGATCTTTGTGATAAACAGAAGCAAAATTGCTTCCTCCAGGTAAGGTGACATGTAGCATCTACCATTTCAAATGACCAATGTGTTTGTGTGTCATACATTTAACCATGGGTACTCTAAGAGCAAATAAACCCGGCTGATTCAGAAATACAAGGGCTAAATGTCACAGGAGGTGTGTCTCTCTTTTTTGAAGCAGGAAATTATAGGAAAAGTTTAAATAAGCAGATTTCCCACAACTGAGACTGTGGATTTTTTTTTTCAACCTCAGAGAGTGGAATGCAATACTTGATGGACTTTTGCCTTCAATTTCCAAGTGTTTCATAAGCTGAAAATTTCAAAGGCATGGTTAAGAATAAATGTTATTTACAATTCCAGAGGCCTATAAACTTCCTTGTCTTTATAAAATGATCATATTGACCCCAGCTGAATATTTTGAGTTCATGTGTCTATCAAAAATGGAGATGAAATAAATTTCTAAGAAGCCAGCTGAGGCCACCTGATTGTTTAAAAACACAATACAAAAGTAATAAATGAAGGCTGTCCTCATGATACCTCATGAAATGACTGGCCAACGATGCCATTTTAGTATTAAAAAGTTAGAATGATAAAGAAAAAAAGGTTCAGTAGTGTATCAAAACAGAGGAGGTAACAGCCAAAGGCAAATATCATTAGTTTTCTATAGCTGTGAAGTGAACAGCTGCAGGAGTGGCAAGGCAGGAGTCAGCATGTAGGAAGGGAAAGGAGGGCAATTTGGAAAGCAGAGCTACAGAGCTGTTCAGGCAGGATGGGGGTGCTGGTGGGGGTGGGCAGGCAGGATGTGTCGCCAAGAGAGAGAAGTTGAATTGTGAAGTAAGATAAGACACATTACACAGTATAGTGGGCAGATAATAATATGATAAAATGTGACAAACACTGTTTCAGTGGCAATCATATTACAATATATGTGTATCATAATGCTCTAGACCTGCATTATAAAATGCAACATGTCTAATGTATCCGAAAGAGAGGATACCAGATACAAAGCATTTATGGAGATGGAATTGAATAACAGAGTAACAGGTAACAGATGAGTCATGTAGACCCTTCCGGTGATTGCATTATATGAAAGAGAATAAAATAGTAAGAATGAATTGTTTATACAATAAAAAAGAACTCAACACCTGTGCAAGATACATGCTTGCTGAGAGTCAAAAATGTGTGTTGTGATGTCTTGGTAAGGAAAAATGTGTTGTCCTTATCCCTCAGATGTATATATATGTTTCATTTAGAGGCTCATTTTGCTCTTTTTTTTTTTTTCAAAGATTTATTTATTCATGCATACAGAACTGGGTTAAAGGCCAGAGGTACAGGGGGTGAGAAAATTTACCATAGACAGAGTGGAGAGCAGAACAAGCAGATGTACTGAAATATACTGCTGAGGGGAGCAATGGGCGGATCAGGAGAGGTCTGCTGCGCCATGTAGGTCAACCCCAGGCAGGGCATCGAACTTGCCTTGCAGTGGCTTTGATAGCTTCATAGTTTATCCCATTATGCCACCAGGGAGGGCCCAAACTGTTTTTTGTTTTTTAAATGAGGGCACACTGATTTGCAACTCTGTATATGATTTGGGGAAATAGGCTCACACATCTTCAGATGTATGTTGCCACATGTAATAGGGTGGTCCCCAGAAAAAGGGAAGTTTCCAGGTTCCCTGCCCCATCCAGAAGGAGGGTGGACCTAAGCAGGGAAGAGGAAAATCTGGAGAGGAGACTGAGGAGGAAGGAAGCAGGATGGGGAGCCAGAAGGAGACCTGAGGGAGGCACATGGAGCAGAAAGAGTGTGAAGAAGCAGCTTCTTGTTTCTTGGCCCTGGACTGGTTGAAACAGATGTGGCTGAGAGACCCGTAGGGAGGTTCATTAAGGCAGCATTTATCTTGATTTTGATTTTGCTCTTTTCCTCCCAGACTTGTCTGGCCATTTCTGACCCTTTTCAATGGGTCCTACTGGAAGTTGCTTTAGTCTTGTGGCGGGTTGTCAGGCCTTGCTTTGGGCCAATCCTTTTAGGGTAGAATTTTACCCATGAGGGGATGGGTAACTTTGGGTGCTTGATTAAGAAATGATATTCTTTTTTTTTTTTCTGTATTGCACACTAGTTATATTGAAGTTCCTTTCTTGCTGCGACAGACAGCAGAACCTATTTAGAGCAGACAGGTTTGGGGGCTCAGGGGTGTCCCTCTCTCTGGCCTGCTACAAAACCACACTCACTACCAAAGTACACATAATCCTCTACCACAGTCCTTTAATCCACTTTGTTCCCCACTATTATCTTTCTAATTATATTGATTACATAATAGTCCCTAAAGGACAATTCACCGTGGTGGCAGAACCATGGTCTTTTATTTTTATTCTTCCTTCATGTTGATTATTTTGGAAAAACAAAATTTTATACATTAACAATTTGCATAGGGCCCTCCCTGGTGGTGCAATGGGTTAGGATGCAGCACTGCAAGCTGGCCACAGCTGCTTCAGAGCAAGTTGGATACCTGGCCCTGGAGGTGATCTACATGGCATGGCAAACTTCTCCTAACCTGCCTGCTGCTCGCCTCAGCAGTGTACTTCCTTGATATGCTTGTCCTGCTCCCCACTATGTCTCTGGTGAATCCTCTCACCTCCCCTGCACCTCGAGCTTGTACCCCGGTTCTGTATGCATAAATAAATCTTTAACAAAAATTGCATAGGCAAATAACAAAACTACAACAAAAAAAAATAAGCAAAATAATACTTCTTTAAATTCCACATTCAAAGGGCAAATAATGTACATTTAAATGTAATTGCACTTCACTGTGTGTCTGTCTGTCTCTCTCTCGCTCTTTCTCTCTCACTCACACAAACACACACACACACACAGTTTCCTGGAATGGAATGGACAATTTTTCCCATCTTACCTATAGACTTGCCCTTGGAATTCCCCTTAAGTGGCATTCCACCAAACACCTAGAAAGAATGCTTCCTTTATTTCTCCAAGTGTTCTGATGGTATGGGGCACTGGCCCAAGCAGACCACAAAATCAGTTTTACCAGGATGTAAAGCTCACAAGACTGAACTCTAGACATAGTCTCCAGCTTTTGTGGGATAAATCTGAGATACCACTTGCTAATTTGGATGGTGTTATTGTTATTCAGAGTTCATCCTGCTAATTTGAGTCACATCTGTGATGCTGAGCTGAACTGGGAGCCTCAGCATTAAGCTCTATCTTCATTTGCTCAGGGGACACATGGTGTGTGTAGGAGCCATCATGCTTTGTTTTTACAAATCAAACTCTTAATTAATTGCTGAACATACTGCAATTCACTAATCAAGCTGTATTTTTGAGATATTTCTGACTGATAAATATCTAGTCATCTGGCTTTGCAATATATCCTCTTGTCCTTGCTTTAGACAAAAATGGTGGGAGTCACCAGAAATGCTTCTTTTGATGTGTGATTTGTTCATTGTCATGCATGAGCTTGGAAGAAAATGATTTCCCATAAAACTTTTAATTTTCTGCCCACACTGAGAGCCAATATTTTTGAGGGGGCGGGGGTTAGTTCTGAATACAAAATCATCAAAGACTGGGGTTCAAATTCTGGCTTGGCAATATCCAATGGAGTGAATTTTAAATCTCAGCTTCTTATTTGTAAAATTTGCTTTGAAGATTAAATGAGAAAACCACATAAAGCACCTACTACTGTACTGAGTTTCTAGGTAGCACTGATGTTTTCATTCATTCCATCAACTGTTTACTCCCAGAAACATTTAAGGAGCAGCTCCAATTTTCAAGGTTCTTTAACCTCAAGGAAACAATAGTAGGTGAGACCGATGTAGCACCCCTTCACATGGCACTTACTGTCCACAGGAAAGGATGCATAATAAACCAGAAACAAACAGGTAAGCAGAGTAATTGCGGATATGTTGTAGTAGCTCTGCTTTATCCAACTCATTTTCCATGTAGATGGAGAGCTTTGTGAGGCGAGTACCTTATTCCCTCTTTTCTAACAAAATCCCTATTATCCATATTGGGAAATACATCTCTTGATGAAATAAATGAATGAGTGCAAGAAAACTCCTAACCTGTTTAATTAGAAAGGATTATAGTTTTATAGGAATATTTTAAAGAGCATATCAACTACAAGATTAAAAGGCATCCCTGAGGTTATTAAGAAGCCAGTATGACTCAAAGTTTAAAGACAATGAATGCCCAGCACCCAGATTTCTGGATTCAAGTCACAGTGTTGCCAGTGACTGAATCTCTCTCTGCCACAGTTTCTCCCACGAGGAAAATGTGGATAACCAATACCAATATCATAATTTAATTGTCATACAGATTCAAAGAGTTACTTCATCCAGAGCATTTGAGAACAATGTTAAGCACATTGGAAGCACTCAAATGTCAGCTATTTATCTTTAACTAAGAGATAGTTCTCAAATTGGACTTTATAAACACATGGAAGCACTTGAATCAGTACTCAGGAGTTCTCTATTTTGCATAGGAATTTTCAATTTTCATGAAGTTTTTAAGTAGTAAAATTATTATGGAATACCTGCCAAGCAATTTCAATACATGTATTTGCACTTCAAGGTGATTTGAATTATGTCTGACTTGGCCCATTTAACTATTAGTTTCTCAAACTGCGATGCCATATATTTAGAGGTGTAAAAATTCTCCAAATTGAAATTACTACCATAGAATCTCAAGCATATATGTCACAGACTATAACATAAATATTTATAATACAAAAATGCATCACAATAATACTCATATTTATTGTGTTCATCATTTATACTCTCTCCCAATTCTTTTGGTTTCCATATGTTCAGAGCACATGGTAGGATTTCACTTCTTGGTTTTCTTTGTGTTTGGATGATGAGGTGACCTGTAGATGCTTTTGGCCAGTGAGTGGTGAGCAGAATTGACATGCATTACTTGTGTACCAGAAAACTTAGTTGCTGGTACAGGACCTTCCCAAACCCACTTTTCAAGTGTTAACTGTTTATTGGCTACAGTCCTAAGCCTCCCTGCCAACCCACACTGGACACGTGGCATACACAAGAAATAAAGGGTTTGTTGATTCAGGAGACACCATCACATCCTGATCAGTGTGTACTATTACTGCACCTATTGTATCTAAGACACAATGAGAATTGCTGCATTCATCAAAAGTAAGCCAGTTACCCAGGGAAGGCTTTTCCTCTGAGTTTACACCCTGCCAAATGATATTCTCAGGGCTGAGTAATTGAACGTCTTCTATTATCTTAAACTTTCACTCAACTTGTAATTACATCATCCAAATTATTCTCTCTCATCAATGAGAAGAATAACAAAACACCTATAATCTCTACCCTTCTTACCAGATGCTAAGTCAGTAGTAGTAAGGGTTTATACTTTCTTCTAAGAGAAATGGAAAGCTGATACAGAAAAAAAAAATGCATATTGCTTAGTAGGGCGGCTTCCCTTGGGCTGAGGTGTCCTCCCAGGCTGGATTCCTCCAGACTTGTCTGCCTGTGGGTCCTAGTGGTATCTGGGGGCAAATCAAGAGAGCTGTGGTCTCTGTTAATAACTATTCCCTGATGCTCACTTTCCTGCTCATGGTTATCAGCAAAGACTCTGACCCTTCAAATATGCTATTTGCCTGTGTTACTTTCAGTCACAAGACCCAGCTGAGTTCACTAGAGCCAGTTTGTGTTCTTTAGAAGAACAGGTCTTTGAAGGAATTGCCTATAGTGTTGCTCTGCAGCAAACTTCAGTCTAGTGAATTAGTGGGAAAAGCAAATGTTTTTGCTTTTATTACCATGCAATCTAGTAATGTCTCTGCTCTATTCTAAAATGAAATGGGCCCAATGTCCTACAGGCTATTCTTGATATCCAGGCTCACTGTCCAAGTCCCTCAGAGGTATTTTTCCAAGGGGGGTGGAGTTTATGTCCCAATATTTTCTCATAGCATGAGAATTCAAGTTAGAGATTTGACCACAACCAGAAAAAGCTATGTCAGAAACCACCTCCTCCCGTATGTTTAGCCCAGATTAGGTACTTTAAAAAATTTCCCCTGAGACATAAAAATAAGCCCTAGCTCACATTTAAAACCCTAAAGCATGAGCTTTGAAGTGAGTTACGTTCTCTTTTAGCCACATATAAATCTTATGCAACATTGATTAATACATTCAAGAAAATTTTCAGGAGCACCAATACATGCAAATAACCCACCATATTGAATAAAAAGGGGGGAAAATGAAAAGAAATAATGCTGGAACATGTTATAGAAACATGATCATGAAGAATTTCTAAGACATAACAGTAAGTCTGGATTTGTCCTTAGGGCAATGAAAGCCATTAAGAGAATTAGGATAAGATTTGCATTTTTTTTT
>NW_004567137.1:4777368-4798610 GCF_000260355.1 Condylura cristata
ACATGGCGTGGCAGACCTCTCCTGACCCACCCGCTGCTCCCCTCAGCAGTGTACTTCATAGATCTGCCTGTTCTGCTCCCCACTCTGTCTCTGGTGAAGTCTCTCACCACTCCTGAGCCTCTGGTCTGTACCCCAGTTCTGTATGCACAAATACATAAAAAAAAATTACCTCAGACATTCAGACAAGAGGTAGCTCTGTCTTGAAGCTCAAGGAGATTCAATGTGAACATACTAATTTAGAGTTAGCATAGATGTGAGCACTAAAGTCACATGATGGCGAGTGACAGCCACAGGGAGTATATGGAAAGAATAGAATTAAGGACACAGCAAGGAGAACATCAGTGTTAAGGGGTCTACCAGGAAAAAAAAAAATTGGTGAAGGGAACTAAGAAGTACCCAAGGACAGCTATCCCACAACTGTCGGGTACCACAGAGTCTAGGGAAGCAATTGTTTTCCAAACTACTGCTTCTCAAAGCTGACATATGTCAGGAGTTAAAACCTTTCTACTGGATTTATCAACTATGAGGTTTGTGTAGGAGCAAACAGTGTCAACAGACCATGGCAGAAAAATCAGATTGTGGGCGACTGATGAGTGCAAGAAAAGTAAAGAAGCGTACAGAATAAATATAGACAGTCTTTCAAGAAACTTGATTTTGAAAGAAAAGAGAAAGAGAAGAGCTGTAATGAGAGATAAGCACATGAAATATTTTTGGATTTTACTGCTAATTTTAAGGAGAATTTAGAAGGGGAATGATGGGAGATGGAGAGCAAGCAGATAGAAGGATTTACTTGAAGGGATAAGAGAGAATGAGATTCTGGCTATAGGTAGACAGACTAAAATGAAATGGGCCCCAAATGAAGGGATTTTAGGGACATCTCTTCATTATGACTAGAGGGAAACAGGAGGGATGGGCACAAAGACAGCTCTATTTCTAGGTTTGGTAGCATATAGTTAAGAGAGTTCTCAGTTTTTTACTATTTTGTATTTGGAGCTAAAGGTAAGTTCATATATGCTGAATTGAGAGGAGAGGTTGAGGTTGGGAGTTTGGGCAGAGAAAGCAAAGATTCTTCAAGATGACTGCTGTAGAATATTAAAAAGAACATAAACAGCTTCCTTTCTAACATGGGGATGATCCTATTTTATATTGTGCTCACAAGTGGGGAGTAAAATGAGATGGCACATTTTAGTCAGGTTGTATGTGGCTGCTACAACTAACTCGACAAATAGCTACCATCAGCAGCAGCATCATTCGCCTCCTATTTTATATTACAAAACCAATTCTAGTTTTAAGTTAAAGCTCTACCTCTGTCTTGCAGTTTGACCTATTTGGCTTCCCTTAGTTTTCCCTTTCACTACCCTTCCAAGCTTTTGTTTTTATCTCTTCACTTCTATTTCTTTCAACTCCTTCAGCTTGGGGGGTTTACATAATACTTTATTGATACTTCTGCTAAGATGGCCTGGCCCCAGACTAGCTCCTAGGTTTGGTAGCAAACAGTTAAGAGAGTTCAACAAGATCATTTAAGAATGGGGGTAAATAAAAATTACCCCAGACATTCAGACAAGAAGTAGCTCTGTCTTCAAGCTCAGCTCAAGGAGATTCTTTCCCTGTAGGACTGCACATTGCTTTTCTCCAGTGCTTATTGTCAGAACCCAAATGACACCAAAGCATGAAAAGCCATAAGCCTTCTGTAGTTTATCAAGGTTTCTTTGCAAGTGAAATCCTAATAATGATCTGAGTTCCACTAGTATGATTCTATGAATAATCAAACAGACTTGAGCATGAGATTTAATCACTTAATCACATAGACTGGAGCATGAGATTAATACTATAAAGTTGAAGGTTAGAGGCAGGTATGATTCTGGCACACCAAATAAGGTAGTTATTTTTGTCTTCTCTATTATTTGTAATTGCCAATTCATCTCTTGGGTCAATCTGTCTTTGTAAACCTCCAAAACAAAACTGGTCTCCTCCATAATTCTTTCTCTTCCATGACTTGAGTTGCTGTCAGAGAAACATCTGACAGCTCTGTACTCTTCTTTCCAGCTTCAGTTGATCCTCCAGGACTGAAAGCTGGGATGGTGGCTCTGACTATCTGCAGTTTGCAGTCTGAGCACAAATGGCAACCATCCTACCTTCTGCCAATGCCTTCTTCTCTTTCTTCATCATGGTTGAGCTTTTCTAGCTCCCTGTGGCCAACCATGTTTTCCTCCTCTATTGGCCGCTTCCAAATAGATAACACAAAACTGAACACAATGTGAGTGACAGAGACTCATGAAAGAAGATTACTCAACATCACAGAGAAAGGCATTTCCCTCTTTAGGAAGGGATGTTCTTCCAGGGACTGGTGATCTGAAAGTCACAAAATTCACTGTGCACAGACCAAACTCCAGAACTCTCACAACTCATATCCGCGCTGCATTCTCAAGGGTGTCTAATATCTACTCACATTGATGATTAAAAAAAGTACAGCTTCACTCCTTACTGCACAAGAAATCATATGAGAGTCTGGCATTTCAAAAGTATGCAAGGAATGTGTTTTTAAAAACTGGCAGAGGGCACATGCAGACACACAGAAACATCACAGCTTCTCTGTCCCAGGGAAGTTTGTTTGAAAGAAACTGAGGACGCAGGTACAAAATGGCTGAGTGATTATTTTTCGGACCAACAGAGCTGCTTGTTAGCAACTTGAAAGGATGCCTAGATCCAAAATAGTATTAAACAAGTGTTTCTTCAATATGAGATCATTATGTTTCTCTTCTAAATCCAAATACTAATTGCAACCTTGCTGTGAGCATACAATATTAAGGCCATCATAGCCATGGCAACAGAATGCAACGTGAGAGGGATCCTATCCTCTGCAAGGCATTGCTACTGGTCGGGTTCCTTCCCGACACATCTCAACTATCCAGTTCCAAAAGAGGGGCCTGCATGGTATACCTTTAGGCAATTTGCTGTTATCTTTGAACATTTTTGTATATCTCTGTAATTAATTCCAATCCAGGATGGCTTGCTAATCCATAGACAAAAATACAAGCACAAATTAAAATTTCAACAGGCACTTTACAATGGCCATTTACATTTCAAAATTAAACCCATAATAAAAACTTTTGTGTACTTATAATTGGACTGATTTTTAACACCCAATGATAAACATCTATGTAAATAGCCTCCCAAAGATTTTACATGTAAGGGGAAAAAAGCACCTTAAATGAGCTGCTTAAAGTCACCTTCTCTGCTTTGCATGATAATTGTAATGCAAAATAATAAACAGCACAGTGCAGGAGTACAACACTTCTAGGATGATAGGGTGCCATTTATATGAAGATAATTAGGCATTTAAAACCTACCAATACCAATTTAAAAACCTACCAATTAAAAAAAAAAGCCAGAGTACTTACAGTAAACTCATTGAAATAAATTTCCATTCGCCTTTGCTGTGCTTTCATTGCAAATATGTCCACAACTTGTGCAGTGCAAGGACTGCATTTTTGTGAGTAGGAAGTGAGCTACAGATTAAGAGTTCATAACCCAGACTATCTTTCTATAAAAACAAAAAAAAAAAGTCTTTTGTAGAGATTTTCTGTAAATATATGAGCCATATGCCATTGTTAAAAAGAAAGGAAACAGTTGTGCTGGCGGGAAGATTTGTTACTATCAGGAAGATGGAGGCGTGAACAGAACCCCACACTCATTTTCTCTTAAATTATACTGGGAAGAGCGAGGGAGACAATGGGATCTGCTGTCAATTGTCAGAGGCAAATACTTTGGGCAGTGCTTTCAACATTAAAGAAACAGAATTCACCTTCCCAAGAATTTACCTAAAAATGAACCTTGAAATGCATGTAAAAGCAAGAAAGAGGTTGTATAGTTTCCCCAGATACAAAACATGGCATGTCATTTCGATTGTAAGAAAATTTTAATGCTTGAGTAATGCATATTCATTCACTCTTGCATTTATTAAATATTTATTGATCAGGTATTTTGTGTTAGGAATAATACTAGATGCTGCCAATTCTGATATGAATTAAGCTCTCAAAGAAATGGAGCTTACATGTTATTTGTGCAAAATAGGGGAAATGATGAGCGAGTCCTACAGAAAGTGCAATGGAAGCAGAAAGGAGAAAACTATGTGATCTGCTGCTTTAAAGGCAGATTTCATAACAATAGGCAATGTTTGAACTAAATGGTAAAGGATAATCTGGTGTGTGTAGGAGGAGGAAGAGAGCAAAATCACTAAGAAGACTGGGGTGGGGGCTTGAGGAGCTGGAGACACCAAAGTCTTGGATTTTGGTACCTGTAAGTAATTATGACTAGCACATTGATAGGGTGAAAGATATTTCCTACCCTGTTTACCTTTCCATTAAATCTTATTTCATCAACCTGGCCCACAAATTCTTTCACACTAGTATAAAGGGGAAATCTGTTGACTTAAATATTATTAAAACTTAGGAGAATTATTTCAAACATAGCTGAATTTAAGTGTTCAGAAGAATCTGTCTCAAATTTGCTTCCCTCAGTCATTGGTTCCATTCTCAAAGTTATACTGGATAAGCTAAGTAAACCTAGGAGAAATGTGTTTTTATATAGGTAATGATTTTTCCCAAAGGAAAAACTAGGGTGTTGTTTCTAAATTGCTCACTAATTTCCCACAACTATTTACTGAAGAATCAAAGATGTTTTATATATATTTATCTCCAAAAATTGGGACAGTCTGTCTTCATGATGGTACATTTGGTGGAATTCATAAGTAACTCTTTTAATAAATACCTAGTGGATGTTTCACTACATGCCAGCCTTGCTCTGGTGATTTGTGTATGTATCTTTGATGCACTTTTATTTCTCAGCTCTTTGCAATTTGTTTTACTGTCTATTGAGCCAATGTTCCCCTCCATGTAGAACACATACTTCTGAAGAAGGTTGAGGTTATTTTAGACCTAGAAATAAAAGAGGTTGAATATAGCAGTGTGAATGGTATTTTACTTTCAGTTCTCTTTCAGTAATCCTTTTCATTACCTAAGCAGAAAGTCTGTCCAGGACTTGGGGATCTATTAATCCCTTCTTAACACAGAGCTTCCAGTTGACTAAATCGGTAGCCAAAAATTGACAATGTTTACTGTAAAAAGCATTTTCACTCTACAAATTATTATGATTTTTACAAATTAGTTTATAAAAGATTTTATGTAAAAACAGTTTTACATTTTCCTATTAAATAAGGTAAAAATATTCTGATTTTTTCTGGTTGCTGTACTGAGATGAAGTTCAGAAATCAAAATACTTGTAAATTGTTTTAAAGAAAGACAATAATAAGTTTTATCAGTGGTATATGAATAGATATAAAATTGTGAGAACAATATTGGAATGAAAATTTTAAATATTCCATATTAGGGCAGGATCCTTTACCATCTATTTTATATATATGTATATGTTTGTTCATGTGATCTTTGTTATAACTTTGTCAAGTTCTAAGAGACCTCGCTGATTTTTAATTAAAATTTAACTGTGTGTTATTAACATGTACATGAAATACGAACATGAAAATTTCCCTTTGTTTTATCTTGTCTTCCTTTCCAGGAATATTCATCATTTGATCAGATTGCAACATACCTTGTTAAGAATCTATAATTTTCTTCATTAAATCATAAGTATTTTATTTTAACTGGTGTTTAAGTATTTATGACATTGCAATTATTAAAGAAAATTTTATGGAATGGTACTTTCTACTTAATAATGCTTACATGTATGCCAGTGGTTTTGCATACATTTGCATCTAGTAATTCTTATTTTGTTAGTTGAGATGGTTTCTGTTCCATTCTCACTTTTTCTAAGAAGACAGTATTTTAATTTGTAATTCGATTGTTTTATTGTTTTCTTTCCAATTTTCTAATTGTTGTATTGTTTTCTTTCCAATAGTTACTACCTTTATTTCTGTTCTGTGTCTTGAGAATAAGTTTGACAGTGGTGACAGACAGAATTCTTATCTGCTTTTCATTTTAATGGGAATACATTTTCTTTTCACCACTAAGTAGCATATTCCAGGTTGGTTTGATTTATTCGTTCTCATCCTTTCATTTCCATTTAACTTAGAGTCATAAGAACATAACTTTCTATCTTACCAAAACAACTATAATTTTAATCTTTAATATATAAAGTATGTATGCATGAATTCTGCCCAGAACAAACTCTTAATCCATTAAATTGGTGGTAGAAATTTTGTTTTCAAAATAGTCAGTTTGATTGCATTAAACTGCTCCTATTTGACCAGCATAAACTAGACTTTTTATGTGGCAAAGTGAATTGACAAATTGTTTTGTTTTCTGCTGCATTTGTGCTTGAACAGTCACAAAAACAAATTTTTAAGTACAATAATTACCAATATGCCCATCACCTATGCTGTTTAACATTTTATCGAAGATGTGTATATACATATCTTTTTTAATTGAAAAAAAATATTGCTATAATTAATGCCAAGTTGTCACTATGGAAAGCTGCATAATAAAAAAATAAAATTTCTTCATTTCTGAAAAGTTTGACTAGATTTTAATTTATAGATTGTTTAATTAAAGCACATATTTTGTTGTAATCAACAGAGCCCTATGAGGTGAAATTACTTTAAGTGATATTGTGAATTGTGATTTTTATTTTTAATTCATTAAATAATTTACCAAATAGAATTAGTCTACTAGTACTAGATAAGGCAAAATTTTTATTCTGCATTGTTATAAAATTAACTTATATGGCTCTCAATTGTTAGTGCATGATTAGGGGCACCTAGCAACCCCAAACCAGATTTTATTCTTCCTAATTTTTATTCTGCTATACAGCTATTCATAGTAGTGGAATAATAAAGCCAGGGAGTTGTCTTTATTACATGGGCATTGAGGTATCTGAAGTTTATCTGATTAGAGAGATGAGTTTAATAAGCTCATGCACTTGAGTAAAAGGAGAATTTGAAATTTGGAAATAGAAGATATGAGAAAGTCAATAGTTTCTTTTGAAATGATGGGGAGATGGAAAATACCCTCAAAAGCTATCAACATCAAGTAAATTACAAATTATAATTAAAAATAGAAAGTTATCATAAAAACAGAAAATTGTAATTTACTTTCTCCAGGCATTAATGTGTGTGTGTATGTATACATATACATATATACATATGTATGTATGTATATATGTATATGTGTGTGTGTGTGTGTGTATATTGTCTTGGACTTTTTTTATTGTGTTCAAAATTCATGCACACCCCAAGTCATAAATAATATATCGGACAAATAGAGATATAAATTTTGACAAACTGACAAAACTTAACTATTTCTGCTTGCCAAAATCTTTGGATATTAACCATGCTTTTAAATATTAAATTAGCGGGAAATAATAAATTGATTCTATCACAATTTGCTTAAATTATTTTACATATATTCACAATTACATCCAAAAGAGGGGAATTTAGGATAAATTAGAAGTGGAAGTTTTACTATCACGTTAATAATAGTTCATATTTAATTGAGATCACATCTTTAATCTTATCTTTCTCCCACCAATGGCTCCTCTTTATTCTTATTATCTTGTTTTCAGTACAGAATTATCACCCGCTGGTTTTCAATTACAGAGATGCCCATATTGATTCTACTCTTGATTTTAACTCACAACTGAAAAATTACTCTTTTAGTCCTATAAAGCTGTATTTTGTGGCTAGTTTAAGCTCTTTAAAAAAATGTGGATTCAAAATACAGAAAGATAAAACTCATAAATAGAACTGTTCAGTTATATGTAGCTATTGGGAAACAGACTTTAAATTATTTTAACTCAAATCACTATTAAAATGTAAGAAGACAAATAGTAATCAAAAATGTCATCACCATATGGAGGAAAACTTGATGTCAGTCACAGCATTTATAAAGAACAGGTGGCGCTTAAGCAATCAAAACCCCCTTATGGAATTATACAAATGTAACCTAAATTCCATAGATCTGTAGTAAAGTGATGTACATAAATTAGACAAAAGATCTTTCATTAGCACATACATTCTAAGTTGTTTGACTGTAATTTCCAAAGTTTCAGAAGGAACGATAATAACCCTCTGCACATTACATTGTTTACTTCTACATTTTTGTAGGAAGTAATTGCATCCTTTGTTTCTCCTCAAAAGCTGTGCATATTACTTATTTTAAGAAGGAATCTATGTCTCTGAAACCACCAGAGGTGTTTGGATAGCCTGTCCCAAGGACCTGAACACAGGGTGGGGGGAGGATGAGGATACTGGGCTCCCTCACAGAACCACTTAGATGGAGTCTGGTCCAAAATTACCCAGTCATAGCTGTTCTGCTGTGCAGAAAAGCTAATCCTCATGCCCTTGGTCTAAGAGCAGTGCAAATCATAAGCAGACCAAATTTTCTGAACTCAAAGTTGATATGGTTCACAGAAAGTCATTTGGGGGATGAGGATAGCAGTTTGGAGCAAGGAAATATGTTGACACAAAATCCTATCTTTAAAATGTTTTGAGGAAGAGCAGAATGATATTTTGACCTGAGCTTCTGTAGCACTATCATAAGAAAATCTCTTTAGAGTTTGGCGTTTTGGAATAATATTGGTAGTTATGTCTATATCCTGGGGGTGTATTTCATTTAGGGTCTCCTATCTGACTACAGGAGAGCAATTAGTGGCTGCAGATTTTCCAGTGTTAATAGGTGAGCCTTGTAATTACCTCTGAAAGGAAATTCCCTTTCCGAGTTCTTCCATATTAATCTAATTTCTGGAATTGACAGAGGAGTGCAGAATCCCAGATGGCAGACTACAGAGCTACTGACTCAGTTTGTTTCACATTTTTATTCAGAATTCACATAAATGTCAACTTTCCACTATTTTTTTTTCCTTTATATGAAAAGAAAGCTCAAGGTTAAATTTTTTGAAGAAAATAGAGTTTCTTCAAATGCATAGGTAAACAAAACTGAGACAAAAAAAAGGAGCAGAACTGAGCTATTTCTATTATTCATTATTCATGTATTTTATTGCTTTTATGTCTATTTTATTTTAAATTTGTTAAAATATATTAGCTGCCTTTGAACTACCTGATTCTTGGAATGTTCTCCTTAAATTTTCTCCTTAAATTATATTATAGACAACCACAGATTTATAAGGTAGTTGCAGTTACAGTAAGTTGTACATTTAAAGTTCTTTTCCACCACAAAATTGCTGTAGTCATAAGGCATCATTAATAATCACATTGCACATTGTGATTTTCAGAGTGCTTATTCTGTATTTTTCTTAAGATGCTTGTCACCTTCAACATGCCTCAGTGTCATTTACATACCCTTACTGAAAACGATCGAGACCTTGCTTATGTTTCTGTCTCCTACACTGTGTCTCACAGCACCTATCATGAGATAAACTCAATGAATATCTATTGGATAAATAAGAGAAAGGATGAAGGACTCTACATTAAATTATCTTCCTGAAATTTTCCCTAGGGTGCTATTTTTAAATGTACCAAATTAGTTATAACTATTCCTTCAGTATTGAATGGAGTTTTACTCAGCCTCTAATTTGATATAACAATGACTTTCAAAATTTAGGATAAAAATTCTAAAAAATTGGTTTATATATTTAGCTTTTTTAGGTGTCTTCTCTTTTAACACAATTTCTTTAGTCATTAAGATGAGCATACTACTACAATATTTATAGTAAGCGTGGTGATTAGGGCTACTTCTAAATTACATTAAGCATCTGTAAATACCACTTATGGTAAAGGAGAAGGATGGCTTTTCATTTTTTTTTTTTAGAATATTTTCAAGTACACTGTAAATTGCTAAAATATGTGTAAATTAATATGAAAATATAGATAAAAGATACATAAAATACAAACAGGAAAAACTGGAGACAGGATTATGCAGTCTCCTGTCAAAGCATAAAATAAACAACAGTAATTGTCAACATGCATTTAGAACTTACAGGGTTTTAGAGGGAACTGTGCCAGCTGCTTTATAGGTAATTTCCAACTTATTCCCAATAATCATCCTATGCTATGTGCACTATAATTATTCTTGTTTTTCCATATAAGAACATTAAGCCTTATAGATATTAAGAAGTATGTACAGGGGTGACAGGTGATAAGATGCTAGGTGAGAATTCAAGCCCAGGGACATTCCAGCCAAGAAAGAATACCTCCATTTTTACTCTGCCTTATTGTATTGCTGAAAACCACTAGCAAGAATAGTAGGGGTCCCTTAGCTACTCAAAGATATATGTATATCTCCTACACTAAATCTTTTCCTTCTCTTTCCCCCATAAACATTAAGCTATGGATGCTATTTGATTGCCAGTGAATTTTCAAATAAAATCTGTCTCTTTGGAAATGTGCACTGAGTGAGAGGTTTGAGGGCTGCCCCTCACCTAGAGGCTGTAGAACTGGTGCCCTCCTACAAGAAACAGGAAGAATTTGAATCCATCTACAAAGTAACCCCTTTCTGATAATCAGGGGATCTTCCCCCACTGGGTTCAAAGGGCTCCCCTCTTCTTTGTTGTGCAATTTCTAAAGCATTGTGCAGTACATAAAGAAAAGACCAAGTACATATCATTGCCTTGGAAACTGCCATGGAATCTGACAGACTGTAGGTTGTTCAGAGCAAATGTTCTGTCGCTGCAGAGTCCATGCAGTAGCAGTGACTGGCAAAGTGGCGAATGCTCATCTGCTAATCTTGAAGTCAACTTAACTTGTCATCCCTGCCCTCAGGATAAGGCGGGAAGTTTGTCTGGTTCCCTTTGCTATAAATAAGAACATTTGAATTCCTTCATTCCCAGCGGTTAGTGAGGAGATGCACTGGGCTAAAGGCAAGACAGCAGCTTTCTAGAGTAGTGATCCCAGGCTCATGGAGATGAGAATTTGCAAACTATGCATTCAATAAATGAGCTCTAACTGCATAATCTTTGGAAACTATTCAGATTCTTTGACAAATAACTGGCTTTTGCTGAGTCTGTAATAGCAAAGGTAAGGAAAAAAGCCTTCCAGATTCAGAGAACACAGCTCACAGTGGTCTTTTCTAATGAATGTTTGGGAAAATAAATAAGACTGTCTACAGAATAGGAGGGAAAAATTAAGTTAGAAATGAAGGTAGGGAGTCAGTTCTGGGGGCTGTTTCCAAGCAGTTAGCTAGACTCTGGCTAGTTGTAGCATTTTATTTATTTGTTTGTTGGTGGAAGCACTGAAGATAAAAATAAAAGTGATCCTTTTGTGATCCTGTTTGGCCGTGACAGATTCCTTCAGCATTGCCATAGTAACTGAAAGAAGTGCATTTATGAATAGACTTAGATTTCTAAGGCTTGAGATTCCTGCCAAGAAGAGAACACAGGGTAGAGAACACAGAGGAAAGTCAAGGCAAAAGGAAAGAAAACAGACGGAGGTGTTGGTTCCCAAGCTCCCTCCATAGGAGAGGCCAGGCTGAGGGCACAGGGCGGGGAAAGACAACCTCACCTTCCTTAGCCTCCCAAGATTTTGAGATGTTGCAAATACAATTCTTTCAGCAGAATAAGTTTGGGCAACTTCTTCAATTCTTCTGATGACCAGAAAGGGAAAACGATACTCTGGGTTAGCAAAATGTATGCAGAAGAGGAAGGAGAATCCCTTCTGAGATGGTGAAACTGAGTTGGCAAATGCGCACACTTACTGAGCTAGGCAAGGGACTTTCACAGAGCGCAAGAGAAATGACCCCCATTAAAGAAATAACACCCAACCACCTGTCCTGCTTTTCTTTTGTTAAGTATTTCAAGCTGTATTTCTCCAGATAATAATATTGATAATAATAATAGCAAGAACCATGAAAAAGAGGTGATAATAGGCTCCCTGAGAGTGTGTTGTTGACACAGAGCAGAGTGGGGGGAAGGGGAGAGAGTGAATGTAGGAGGACAGCTCATTTCTGCTTGTTTCTGGCAAGAAGGGATGGGAACTAGAGTTGCCAGATCTTCCTTTTTTCAAGAAAAGATACAAGTTGGAACTTTTATATGGAATCTTCTGATATTTTAGTTATGCTCAAAGGTTTAAAAATAACGTTGGGCCAAACAAAATATGCCTAGAAATTACATATAGCTCATAGATGAAAACAGTTCGTGACTCTCAGCGACTCAACCTAAACTCACAGTGGTGCCTGGAACAAGAGCCAGTGCACAGGAAGTGACGATGGAGGCAGGGTGTATGACATCACAGGAAACTGAGCTCACCAGCAGAGGAGGGGAGCGTAGTCTCTGTCAGAAAACTTGCTAAGCGGCTTGGATCTCCACTTAAATTTTCTCTAATTAGAGATCCAATTTTTATTTTAAAGTAGTAAACACAGATCATACGTACCCACACACAGAGTTACACGTAGTTTATGTGTAAAAATTAATGAAAGGTAATATTAACAGCCATGTGGCCAGCTCCCAGCCTAAGAAACTGCACACTTGCAGGATTTTTGCAGTACTTTCTAGACTCTTCCTAATGGTTATTCTATCATGCTCAGACATGCCCATTTTCCTAAAATTTTTGAAAACAAATCCTTTGCTATTTCTTCTTTTATTGTATTCTCTTTTTAATATTATGTAGCTGCTGATAATGTTTTAAATATGGTTATTTTTATTCTAGTTGTTTATAGTATAATGTAGTATATACACTATAAAACATATATCTACTTCAGTGTATTGACATATATGTTACAGATAAATACTATTAGTAATATAGGCACATAGTATATTTACTTATAGTCATTTACTTTCCCCATATTTGAATTCTAAGTAAATGGACTCATGCCCTATATATTTTTCCTACTTTTGGGGGTTTAGCAATTCACCCATCCTGATTTTGCAGCTATTTTTACTTCATTCTCATTACCATGGGTTTATCTACCTCTGACTCCACAACTAAGGCTGCAGCTACATACACAATGAATTCTTACTTTCCTCTCTTAAACTCACTCAATCAAGCTCTATGTCTCTATGTCGCTTCCAAAATTTACATTATTGGTGTCACTATCCTTTGGTTTTATAAATCCACTAATCATCTTTTTTGTCATATACTTTATCCTCTTTCAGGTCCTGTCACTTTCTACTCAATATCTCCATTCAATCCCCACCAAAGGCAGCTCAGCTCATACTGACATGTTCAATTCCAGACTTTTAACTGTCCTTCTGAAAGTCTCCTTGTAGATTATTCTTCCTCTAAGTAATGGTAGTCCCCACCTGGGGTCAACACCTTGGAAAGACACTACTGTCTATTCCAGGTCCTACATTTTATCTGTCAAATTGATTACTCTAGGCTCCATCTTTCCAGTCTACTTGGAGCTGACCACCTCTCATTGCTTTTATCATCACAATTGAGTCATAACTTCTTAACTCCTCTCTATTTTCACCCTCAATTCCTAATATCTAGGCAAGAACAAGTCCATTACAATCTGAGTTGCTCAACGGGTAAGGTCGAAGCACTGCAAGCTAGCCACAACCACTTCAGTGAGTTCAATCCCTGGCCTGGGAGGTGACCCACGTGGTGCAGATCACTCCTGACACACGCCCGCTGCTCCCCTTTGCAGTGTATTTTATCAGTCAGCCTGTCCTGCTCCCCCCCACTCTGTCTCTAGCGAATCTTCTCACCACCCTTGCACCTCTGGCTTGTACCCCCGTTCTTTATGCATAAATAAATAAATAAATCTTTTTTAAAAAAAATGTGAGTTGCACCATTCCATAACACCACTCAAACTCTTCTCCATCTTTATCTTTTTTTATGTCTCCCCTCACTCACTCTACACCAACCCACACTGTCCTCTCACTATTTCTTGAACAAGCCTAGGATGACCCTGTCTCAAAAGTTTATACTTGCTGTTTCTTCCACCTGGCATTTCCCGGATATTTTCATGGCTCAACTGACTCCTCTTAGGGCACCTCCTTCATAATCATTATTACTATCACTCTATATATTTTTATTTATTTATTTTTATTATTTCATTATGTGTTATTTGCCTCTAGACACTAAACCAGGGAAGGAAATGCCTAGAATACTCGAGGAATTTAATACATATTTTGTTTAAATAATGAGTAAGCAAATATTGACTGAAAACCTACTATGTGTGTGGCTGTGTTTCTTAGGAGCACATTTGAATAAAATATAGGATCCTTGCTCTCCAGAGCAGTGGGAGAGCCAAGTGGCCTATTTCCTCATTAAGCCCCTGACATTACTCTTGCACTTCCATGGCCCTAGTCTATTGTTATTCCACACATTGCCTAAAGTTGTATGTGTGAGTGCCTTTGATGTACTGTAGCCCTTTGACCTTTGAGAAATCCCTGCTCTGAAAATAGTCTAGAGAGCCCGCTTGGAGAAAGCCAAACTGGGAATTGATGCCACCTCTCTTTGTGGCTTTGGGCAAATCCAAGAAACTTTCTGCTTCTGTTTCCCCAGCTGTAAAATAGGATTAATAGTTCCTGCTTCACAGCAGTCTTTTGAGGATTCTTTCATTCATGTAGTAATATTTATTGAAAATGGTAAGTGCTAAGTAGTATTATGCCTAATTAATTAGGTCCTCATCTCCCTGGTGTGGGTTATGGAGTCTGGCTGGTCATTAATAAAATATGCTGGAAGCTTTGCAGCTTATCCTTTCAGAGTTCTGATGGCTGCAGAAGCCACACATGAATCGGGCATCTAACCTTGTAGTTGAACACAAACAGCTGTTTGAGCTCTGCCGCTCTCACACTTATTTTGTTCTCAGACAATACAAAATTGGAAAGTGCTGAACACAACAGTTAAGAAAGAGAAATACTACAAAAGACCCCACGTTGTTTAGTAATAAAGTCAGGAAATAAAACTAGGGCTCAATTTAATTCGCCAGATAATACCCATGGGAATCCTAACACCACCTCTGAAATGCTCAAATGGGAGGAAGATATTAGTGAAATAATTAGTAATATTATACCTAAATTACAGAGAAAAGGCTAAGATGTCAGTAATGGAAGATATTTATATTATTGCTAGATATATATTCACATACATATATTTACTTCACATCACCAGAGATTCCTTTTTTGAAAATATACTTGAATTTACAATGAAACTGTCATAATCTAAGTTAAAAAAAAAAAAAACAGAAAAGAGGCATGAGCAGAACAAAGCACAGAAGGAGAGAATGAACAGCAGCTCAGTAACACTGTGAGCAGAGAGTTGTTCAGTCCCTTGGAGTCCATCCTTCTGGATCTCTTGGGAACCACAGTGGGCCATGAGGTCTCCAGACTTACACCACATTTGTCTCCATCTCCCTGAGCCTTCTAACTCTTTCTTCCATTATTATGCCAGGGAAGGTCTGGTCTCTTGACTTCTTTTGCCATTAGTCATCCCAACAAACTATTGGGGCAGATTCCAGGAACCCCTGAGAGAAAACTGAATCCTGAGTGTCTCCTACCAAAAAATCTCCCTATCCAGTCTTACAATCTACCCCTTCTACCTTTTCTCTCCCCCAGAGTCAGAATATACTAGAGTAGTGGCGAAAGGATGGACCTTTTACCTTGTAGAATTCTACCTGAAATACTGTTCAGCAGCAGTTAGTTATCTCATAAGGAAACTATCACTTTTATTTTTTTAAAGATTTATTTCTTTATGTACATAGAACTGGGGTACAGGCGAGAGGTGCAGGGGTCAGTGGTGAGAGGATTCACCAGAGACAGAGTGGAGAGCAGAACAGGCTGATTGACGAAGTACACTGCTGAGGGGAGCAGCAGGCAGGTCAGGAGAGGTCTGCCGCACCATGTGGGTCACCTCTGGGGCAGAGATCGAACTTGCATGTAAGCAGCTGCAGCCAGCTTACAGTGCTGCACTTTAACACACTGAGCCACCAAGGAGGGCCAGCAAGCTATTACTTTTTCCCTACTGTTTCTATTAGATATTTCTATATATCGAGGGGGAAAAAAATCAAGTCTCCTGTAATTTCTAACCATGATATCACTGTTGTCTTCACTTTTTTTTGCCCCCTCCCCCGCAGTTTTGGAAGTCATGTCAGAATATCTTTCTTAGTATCTATAAACCCTCAGTTTCTGTGATCCTTGATTATTTTCTTTCTATATCCATGGCCAATTTTTACCAACTGTTGTCACTTCCTCTTTCTGAAAGTCTCCTGTAAAGTATATTTCCCACCCTCTTTTCTTGGATCATCTGATTTTTCCCCCCCTCAAAAGTCCTGTGTGCCCTTATTGCAAGCATCTAACTTCAACTCTTATCTCTCCCTCTCTCTTCACAGTGTCCAGAGAGCTGAACATCTTCACGTGGTTGTCCCGCAGGCCCCTTAAATTAAATGTGGCCCCAGAAGAACTCATCTCTTCCTTCCCATCCATTCTTCCTGCCGTTCCTCTTTCTTGGTAAATATGAGACTTTCCAACAATAAAAGATCTAGGAACAAACTGGGCTTTTTCCTTATTAGCCTGTCTTCTATTTAAACCTCCAGTGAATTTTAAGTCCTTGAAAATCTCTCTACTAAATTATCAGCATACACCCCCACTATATATTTCCCCTGCAATTCTCCCTTGTCACCTATACACCTCAGGGTTGAACGGATCTACTGAGTTCAAAATCTAAATTCAGACTACACTAGCACATAGTTAAGCCTTGATTTGGATGAATGGGCTCATCCACTCACTTCTCAGCACTGCTGTTGTCTGAATTCAGGAGTTTAGTTAAAACTCAGATCACTGTAAGTGCAGATAATACTCACTACTTATAGATTCTGTACTTGCAAATTCCCCTTGTTGTTAAAATGTATTTATCACCCTCCAAATTGTAGAATTTCAGCATCATTCCTGGGTGTTGCTGAGACACTGGAATCCCCTCCTAGTACCCCACTGAGGTCCAACCAGGCAATGCTCTGCTTCTTGTCTGTGCTCTCTGAAGGTGCCCTCAAGGTATCTTTAACCTACTTTTTTTTTTTACATTTTTGTGCTCTTTTTGGTTTTTTTTTGGGGGGGGGGCTGGGCAGTAATTATGGTATTTAAAGTGACCACCAAGTACTGTGCTGAAGGACTGTTTAGTGTCCCTAAGTCCAAGAAGGTCCAGACATGACTTCTGGAGAAAATAATTGTGTTGGCAGCATCAGGTGGGCATGCTACAGTGTTGTTGGCAATAATTTCATTGTTAATGAATCAACAGCAGGATGCAACCAGGGAAAGTAAGAGGAAATTTGTTGCTCTGTACCTAAAGCATTCCTGAAAGTACTAGAGTTATATCTATAAGTTTGAGATGAAGATATGGAACAGATTAAGAAGTGGCTCAATTTGTGGATTCTGAGATAATCAATAAAAATATGAAAGTGTAGTGGACAGTAATACTGGAGGGCTCAAAGCCAGGGGAATTAATGGTAATGTTATTCAGGGTCAGGAAAATGTACCAGCAGCAAAAAATACGACATAGAGCGAAGTATTTGTAAGCTATGTAGATAGATAATGAATTGTAAGGCATATATTGTTACAAATTATATTATTAAAATTATTGTAATATATTGTTACAATAATTTTATAAATAACTCTTACAAATACTTGTAATCTTAATAAATCTAACAATAAAGGCATGGAATGAATGCTTATGTCCTAATAAAGTAAAGGTATTTATTTTATATATAAATACACAAAACAAAGTTATTTATCGATGGGTTTGTAACAGGATGGTCCCTAGGAAAAGGGGAAGTTCCAGATTCCCTGCCCCACCCAGGAGAGTGGAGTTGAGCAGAGAAAAAGGAGAGAAAAGAAGAAATCAAGAGAGAAAAAAAGGAAGCTGGATGGAGAAAAAGAAGGAGACCTGAGGAAGCCACATGGAGCAGCAAGCATGTGATGAAGAAACTGTGCTTGTTTCCTGACCCTGGACTGGCTAAGGCAGATGTGGGTGAGAGACCTGTAGGGAGGTGACTATGGCAGTGTTTATATTGATTTTGATTTTTCTCTTTTCCTCCCAGATTTGTCTGGCCATGTCTGACCCTTTTCCATGGGTCCCGGCCAGAAGGTGCTTTAGTTTTGTGGCAGGCTTTCAGGCCTTGCTTTGGACCAACCCCTTTTGGGTTGACTTTTGCCCATGAGGGGATGGTTAACTTCAGGTGTTTGATTTAGAATTTATTCTTTGTGTTCCATATTGTATATTCACTGTATTAAAGTTCCTTTTCATTAAAGTTTTATATTTTTTGTCTTGATGGGGCGGATGGCAGAACCCACTTAGAACAGACAGGTTTAGGGCTTCAGGGGTGCCCCTCTTTCCCTGTCCTGTAAGAGGTTGATAAACATGCTGTTATTAGAAGCTCTGCATTTCCCCCCCCCCCAACAATGTTTCACTATTCACTAATTCAGCCTTTGTGATGATTTTTTTGAAAAGATTTATTTATTTATGCATTACAGAACTTAAGTACAAGCCAGAGGTGAAAGGGTGGTGAGAAGATTCACCGGAGATAGTGGGGAACAGAACAGGCTGACTGATGGAGAACACTGCTGAGGAGAGCAGCGGGTGGGTCAGGAGAGGTCTGCCACGCCATATGGATCATCTCGGGACGGGTGGGAATTGAACTCATGCTGAAGTGGCTTAAGCTTCTTAGTGCTGTGCTTTAACCCACTGTACCACCAGGGAGGTCCCTATGATGATTTTTGTAGAGCATAAGTATTGAAATAAGGTGAATCAGTAGTACCTCTTAATTAATCTTAATATCTCCAGCTTGGCCCTAGAGTTGCTCAAAATCTCTTTTAATTAATTAATTAATTACACCCCTTGGTGTTAATATTAATTAATTTGTAGATATTTTATATATTTATGCATACCAAGCAGGTGAGGCATGAGAGGTCTGCTGCACCATGTGGGTCAGCTTCCTGGCAGGGAACTGAACTTGTGCTACAGTGGCTGTGGATAGCATCATAGTACACTTAACCCCTTGTACCACTAGGGAGGCCCCTGAAGTACCATTTTAAAACCAAAATCTAATCACACCATTGCCCAGTTTTAAGTGCTTGAAGATTCCACATGGCTTTCAGGATAAAGTTCAGATTCCTTGGTTTAGACTATAGCTCTGGTCTCATTTCCTGTCACTGCCCCCACAGATAAGTCCTTTCTTTCAATCATCAGAAATACTCGCCTTTTCATCAGATCTTTTATGCTGATTTCCCCACTCATTCACTGCTGGTCCTGCTATTTGGAATGCCCACACTGTCTCTCCCTACTGCTTCCAGTCAATTTCAGTTCCTCTTTCTAATCTTATCTCAGGTGCTCTTTTCTCAGGAACCTTCACTGACCTCACATCTGCTCTAGATGCCTTTTCTCTGTGCTCAGGAATACCTCTAAAATCCCATAGACTGGGAGGCTTGTTTTCTTTCTTTGTCTCTCTCACTAGGCTAAAAAGTCTCAAAGCAGAAATCATTCTAGTATTTTCTCCTCCTAGTACCAAAGACAGTGCCTCTACATACTTAGCATATAGCAAATGCTAACTATATATTTGCTATGAATTCAAAAATAAATTAATGAATGATTAGTAAGGTCTACTTCCTTCAAATAGTTGATGAATTGGCAGGTCACACATTCTAATTTCATACAACTCTTTCTCCATGCATGTGCCACACAGGACTTTTCCAAGGCTGCTCAACAAGGCCCCCTCTGGATCTCATTCCAATGATTCAAAAGTCCAACTTAGGTCAGACTACACCTGGAACCCTTTGACCCAGATGTGAAATATGTTAGGAAGCATGAAAAGTAAATTATCCTTTATGTCCTTTGATTAGTACACAATAAGTAGAAGGAAATGAACACCATCTTCTTCTCTCTTTCTTCTCCCTCCTTTGTGTCCACACATCACTCTGCAGATTCAATGAGGTTGCTACTAACTAGAATCCCCATGTCTTTTTCATAAATATTGCTGTCAAACCCAACAGTCTTCGTGCATACTAAGAAAACTTACTTCTTTCCCCATGCAGGTTTTATGATCTAATCCCTGTCTAATTTCATTCAGCTAGTTTTGTTACAACTCATATACTTGAAAATAAGAATTCATTCATAAAAAGTATCAGTTATTGGGCCTTCTCTGGTGGCAAAATGTGTTAAAGCGCAGCACTGTGAAGCCAGCCATAGCCACTTCAGCACCAGCTTGATCCCTGGCCTGCGTGGTGACTTACATGTGCAGCAGACCTCTCCTGACCTGCCCGCTGCTCCCCTCAGCAGTATACTTCATTGATCTGCCTGTTCTGCTCCTCACTCTGTCTCTGGTGATCCTCTCACTGGCCTTGCTCCTCTGGCTTGTACCCCATATACCCCAGTTATGTATGCATAAATAAATAAATCTTTAAAAAAAAGAGTTTGGGAGAAGAGACTAGAGAAGGAGACAGGAGACGTACACTAAAGAGATGTGAAGAGACATGTACACATGAAGATGTGAAGAGACTCAGAGAAGGAGACAGGAGACATGTACACTAAAGAGATGTGAAGAGATGTGCTTGCTTCTTGGCTTTAGACTAGCACCAGAGAATTGAAGGACATGTAAGAAATACATGGGTGAGAGACTCATGGAGAGACTGACAGTGATTTTTAGTGCTTTCATTCCAGACTTGCCTGGCCACTTCTGCCTCTTTCCTATGGGTCCCCACCAGAAGATGCCTTAGACTTGTGGCAGGCTTTTGGGTGCCAAAGGTCCTGCTTTGAACCAACTCTGTTTGGCTGGGCAATCACCCAAAAGGGGATAGATAACTTTGGGTGTTTCACTGGGAAACTATTATCCTTTCTTCTCTCCCCTTTCTATTCACGCTATTTAAATTCGCTTCTACTGAAGGTCTTATACTAAAAGTACACTTTGTCTTTATGTGGAAGATGGAAGAATCCATTTAGAATGTACAAGTTTGAGGATCCTGGGGAGCCCCCACATTCTTTCTACCAACATAATCGTATACCTATGTAGAAATCTTCCTAACCATGTTATCTACTGGCCCAGATTTACACAGATAGTGTCACATGGAGTCTCTGCATCAGGGTGAGCTAGCCCAGCTAGGCAGATCTCATTTCCACCTCTTAATTGCTGACCACTCTAGCACATTACTTAACCTCTCTAAGCTTCATTTTGCTTCTTTGTCATTGGAGAGCGCACACCTTCCTAAGGCCCTTCTAAGCAAGAAACATGATGAACAGCAAGTGCCTATGTGGTGTGTGGCATATAAAAAGAGAAATGGGCCCTCCCTGGTGGTGAAGCGGGTTAAAGCACAGCCACTTCCGCATGAGTTCGATTCCCGCCTGCCCCAGA
>NW_004567137.1:4798710-4801427 GCF_000260355.1 Condylura cristata
GTTGATCTGCCTGTTCTGTTCCCCACTCTGTCTCTGGTGAAGCCTCTCACCGCCCCTGCACCTTTGGCCTGTACCCCAGTTCTGTATGCACAAATAAATAAATCTTTAAAAAAAAAAAAAGAAATGGCAGTAGTTTCTAAGTGGCTAAGGCTAGAGGTTTATTAAATGGCTTCCTAAAATTTAGATTTCTGCTGCATCAAATGGAACTTCAATTGGTAGGCATCATAAATGAGTTTAGCAGCCCGCATGTGTGATTTTAATTGAAACTTGCCTCTTGATGAGTTCTGACTACTTTGAGAAGGGCAAAAATCTCTTTCAGCACAAGATTGTAGCTTGAGATCATTTATTACTCTGGTCTAATTGACTATGTTGATCATACCCAAAAAAACAGTTGGGAGAAAAATATGTACTTTGCCTCACACTTTCAACACATAATAATGGCCAAGGGTAATACACATGCCCTAATAATGATTCCTCTGAGTTACTGAGGAGTGCTGGCATCCACACTGTTTCCAGTCTGGCATTAGCAAACTTTTGCTTATTTTAGCATTTCCTACTGTCCCTTATGCAGACTCATTTGACCTTTTTATCACTCAAGTAGGCTGCTTGCGTTGCAGTTCTTTTCCTCAACTCATTCCAATTTCGCCATTAGCAAACCTTGGGGCAAGTGCTGATTTGATTTTCCATTTCCTCTGCCCACCACCATTTATGTTTTACTTTGCTTCTTTAGCTCATTATTAATCCCATTGTTTCCTTTCACCTTATTCCTAATAGATCCAAGAAGCATCTTGGTAAGCTCTAGTCTTAGCAGATCCATACTGACCCGGCAAATACTGCTGCACTCTCCTTATTACTTTCAAAATGAGTTTTGACTACTTTTAGTGAAATTCTCCAAACTTTTCTAGGGACTATGGGTGAGCACATCACAACATCCTGTTGTATTTACAATATACTACTTTCTACATATAGAAAATCAGGATATTTTCCTCTTCCAGCTCTGTCTCATGTTACTTCTCCATAAACACAGCAATGCTGACTGTGTTTCTGGGATCACACCTATAAATCCCCCAGGTCCCTTGAACAATTTCCCTGAATCTGAGGACTTGAAATTTATTCAAAACAGGTAGGAAGTCTCATCAGTCTCATCATCTCTTCACCTAATTTGGGCATTATTTTCCTCTTAACTATGTTTGTTCTCCTCTTTTCAGTCTGAAGATCATTTTTCTTGAAAGAGAAAATGGAAACAAATTAGAAGATGAGTAGGTTTTTCTTGCTAATCTGTTAGCATAATAAGATGAAAAATCAGACACTGAGCTCATTTTTACTTTGTTATTATTTTATTCTAACACAGCTTCAAAAGTTTCTTCCTTCTGGTCTTTGGTTATTTTACACAACTCAAACTTGTTCAGTTTTCTTTATGAAATTCTCCAGTTTCATTTCTCTCTTTTAATTTTCTCTCTTTTCCTTTTTAGTTATGTGTCTTCCTATCTTTTACATGTGTTTTTGTCTTTTAATTATTATTTTTTTATTTTTTTTTAAAGATTTATTTATTTATGCATACAGAACTGCGGTACAGGCCAGAGGCAGAGGCTCGGGGCGGTGAGAGGCTTCACCAGAGACAGGCGGGGATCGAACTCATGCGGAAGCGGCTTTAGATTCTCAGTGCAGTGCTTTAACCTGCGGCGCCACCAGGGAGGGCCCTGTTCTCTCTTTTTTAAAGATTTATTTATTTATGCATCCAGAACTGGGGTGCAGGCCTTTGGTACAGGGACGGTGAGAGAATTAATTCAACAGAGACAGAGCAGGGGGGCAGAACAGGCAGACTGATGAGCTACACTGTTGAGGGGAGCAGTGGGCGGGGTCAAAAGAGGTCTGCTGAGCCATGTGGTTCACATCTCTGGCCAGGGATTGAACTCAGGGATTGAACTACAAAGCTGGCTAGTTTTGCAGTACTGAGTTTTAACCCATTGTACCACCAGGGAAGGACCTTTCCTACCTTTTTTCACCCTCTGTGACAGGTTGCCTCAGCTTACTATGTTTAAAGACTGACTGCCCTCCCCCCCACCCCATGGATTCCCTGCCAGAAAGATGGCTCCAGCAACTTCCTACCGTCTCCAACGCCTCATCCTTGGAGTATGAAAACCCAAACATTTATCTGGACTTGAAATGGCCCTGGCCTGAGAAAAGCCTGAACCTCTGAGACAGATAGGAAGTGCTGTAGACAATAGCAGAAGCTGCACAGTCACAAACGCCAAATTTTCACCACACCCATTGGTGGAATTTGTTAGCAGTAAACACACATTGCTCCAAGCTCCATTATGTAGTAGAGATGAAAGAGAAAAATCATCTGCTTTGAAAGTTCAGCTCCAAATATGGTACATATGAAAATTGGACATTTTGTTCTTCTGAACTAGGAATTAGATTGGGAGTCCGGGACTACCTAAAGATCCAGGTAACTTGAGCAGTTACTCTCTGGAAACTCAGGATGGGCAGTCATTCCAAGTCAGATTTGAAAGGAATGATACCAGAGACCATGTTGGAAAACCCAAGGAACAGTTTGGAAATCTTACCAAAATTGACTAGGAATTATCTGCAAATGGAGTCTGAGCATTTAGTTTTTTTTTTTTATAACAGTTTATTTTCACATCATTTTGTACATTTTTTTTCCATCTCAATTGTAATCCCCGCGGGTTTTCCATCACCAAGTCACCCGTGTG
>NW_004567137.1:4802182-4806801 GCF_000260355.1 Condylura cristata
GGGCGGGTCAGGAGAGGTCTGCCACGCCATGTGGTCACCTCCGGGGCAGGCGGGAATCGAACTCATGCGGAAGTGGCTTTAGCTTCTCAGTGCAGTGTTTTAACCCGCTGCGCCACCAGGGAGGGCCGTGTTTTTGTCTTTTAACACACACTCAACAAAAATATCCAAGCAGCATAAGCAGCTTCACTAAGTCTCTGTCTTCTTTTTGTCATATGCAGAGAAGGTTTACAATTCAATGTTTAAATTTTCACATTTGGGCATACCTCACCCCTACCAACTTGTGCCA
Organism: Condylura cristata; assembly: GCF_000260355.1. Taxonomy (NCBI): domain Eukaryota; kingdom Metazoa; phylum Chordata; class Mammalia; order Eulipotyphla; family Talpidae; genus Condylura; species Condylura cristata. The sequence goes on from NW_004567137.1 coordinate 4,802,469, forward strand.
TAGAAAAAGATTTATCTGAGGTAGTGCCCCATCCTGAGTTTGAACTGCCACTGCAACAAGTCCTGTTATCTATAGTGACACGCCTGCAAAATGTCTATTTATTGAGTGATTGAGAAGTTTCGCAGCCGAGAGCATCCCGAAGAGGACACAGAAAGACATGTCAGCTTGGTCCAATAACAAAACCTTTGATGAAACAGACTCTGTCCTGGAAAGGAAGTGATTTTTGAGTGAGAGAATGGTGGTGGGTATCACTTGAATTTTTTCCTGTGGAGAATTCTTACTTAGCTGGGCTTATCAGATAAGCTTGACTTACAGATCAACTTGACTTACACTTCCAACTTTATGACATGAGAAAATCCAACACTTCCTTTTTGATTTCTGGAAATTCCTAAAATTGGCTATTTATTGAGTACCCCAAGAATAGTGTGTGTGTGTGTGTGTGTGTAAGAGGAGGAGGTACAGAATCTGAAAACTTTGCAAACAGCTTAGAGGCCAGATCCAGAAAAATGTATTAGTGATGAGATACCTTTGAATTCACAAATTGGAGGTGGGGATAGAGTTCTGTTTTTCTCCTTCGAATTTTTGAAAAATCTTTAAGGATAAAGACGATCTATATAAACAGACACACACACACACGCACATGCATACACCCTTGTGAATAAGCACATAGTGAGTTCTTGACAAATATTTCTGTTTTAACAAAACTGTACAATTGGGGTACACAAATATAAAGATATGTAGTGTTAATTTATGTGGTTGTTATTAATTCTAAAATGACATAATTATTTTCCCCCAAATTCCCAGTGATGCCCACCTGGCCACCTCTCCACTGGTTACATTTAGAATTAATTTCAGAGCTGCATCCCCCTCAGTCTCTATACCTCTTTCTGTGAGATGACAGTCAGCAGGCAAACCATGAATGATCATGAAGAAGGGCATGAAAATTAAGTGTTTTTTTTTTTTAAGTAATTGGGATATAAAGTAGAGGTAGTGAACATGTATAGCTTATAAGTTGGGATATTAAATTTGGAAATCCTTCAAGTGATCTATATGACACTTGAATATATATAAACTCTAGAGGGAAACAAAAACTAATTTCAAGAATTATCTGTAAGAGATTGCTGAGAGGACGATGAGGAAAAATCTGGGGGGCAAGGGATTGGGAAGGGAGATGTTTGTTGTAAATTATTTTCATACTTCTTGATTTCTGTACTTGTGAATGCATTAACTGATCAAAAGTTTTAAATAAAGCATTTACTGTGTGCCAGAAAAAAAAAAAAGAAAGAAAGAAAGAAAAAAGGACTTTTCTAGCAGCTAGCTTGACTCAAAGTCTCTCAATACCACTACTGAGCTCCTTGGTCAATTACGTCATGTGGATTAGAATTATATTCAGGATTACATAAATGAATATTCTACATAAGAATTAGAAAGGTTATTATTTGCCATTGTTTCTCTTTCTAGTCCTATTACTCAAAAGATTTTCAAATCATCCTTTTTGTATGTAGCTCAACAATTAGCTTTTCCAAAAGAAGTGTTCAGTTCTCTAACCTGAACATTTCTGCTATGCCTTAACAGGGAATAAACTTCATATTGGAAAAAGAGTATTCAATTTAAGGACTTTGACTGGTCTTTCCAACTTGCCCAAGCCCAAAGCTATAATAGATAAGTATTTATACAGATGAAAATGTGCCCTTCTTCATAATCTATTATCCTTTCCCATATGTTTATAAACTCAAGATCTATCCTAGCCTAAGGGCTAGCTTTCTTTTTTTGTGCTCCATTTGAGCTAATATTCCTCTTTGCACATACTCTGTTACCTTTCATACTATTTCATGATACCTTTGTAACAGGAAAAAATATAATGAAAATAATTTCAGATAAAGTTTTGTCACTTGCAATAACACAGATGGACCTAGGACGAGATGATATTATGTGAAATACGCCAGTTGGTAACAAACAAATACTGTTTGATTTCACTTATAGGTGGAAGATAAATAAATAAAACTATTGAACCAAACCAACTTTAGCTATCTGAACACAAGAAATGCTATCGGAAGGGAGAAGGTATCATGGGACTGTTAAATTTTGTACAAGGGTGGAGTATACATAGAGAAGGCAGGAAACTGGGCTATTGAAGATGAACACAATGTAGTACGTTGGTTTATAATGCTGCACACCTTGAACCTATATACTGTTGTAAACCAATGTTACTTTTAGTTTTTAAAAGGTTGTAAGAAAAAGGAAAAAATATATATAATCTTCACTCCTAACTGCTAAAGTTGGGTTGGCCCAATTGGATCCATTTCTTCCCTTTTTCTAAGATTCTTTCAGGCAGATATAAAATAATCAGGGAACAAAGAGGATTTAGAGTGAAATTTATAGGGGTTATGAAGTTGGAGGAAAGGTTAGAAAAAGAAAAAAATGGCAGTGGAGGGCGCATGGAGCAGAAGAAAAGCAGAAAAGGCTGCCATTGACAGTGAAATAGGTGAAAAAATGATTTTTTGAAAGAAAAAGTCTACAACATTTCTCAGAGCTTGAGACATGTAATTGATTTGTTTTAAAGGCATATTTTTGATGGTCTTGATTATGTCTCTGTAACTGCTCTGAGACTGGACCACCTGAGACTAGTTTTCACAGATTTACCTTTGTTTACTCTGATTCTTTAAGCTCTTTGGGGGTATGAACCATGCCATTAATTTCTACACCCACAGATTTCAGCCTGTAAGAGGTATTTAATATTTGTGAATTAAAAACTAGAAGTATTTTATCTAACACAGGGAGAAGTCAAGTGTTCCACCCAAAAGGTACAGATGTGCCTATAAGCAGCCCATTAAAAGTAGTATTAATGCCATCATTTTTAAAAAAGATTTCTTTGTATATGCATACAAGAACTGGGTATAGGCCAGAGATGTGGAGGTAAGAGGATTCACCAGAGATGGAATAGAAAATAGAACATGTGGGTCCACTGAAATATATTGCTGAGGGGAGCAATGGGTAACACAGGAGAGGTCTGTTGTGCCATTGAGTCACCTCCCTGGCTGGGGATGGAACTCCTGCTGCAGTGGCTCCAGACAGCTAGATATTACTATGTCTTTAACCCCTGCACCACCAGGGAGACGCTAATGCTATCAATCTTTAGTTTAAATTTCTCTTTGCCTAACTGAGGTTTGTTTCTCCTAATTGCAGTGGAAAATAAGTCAGAGGATCGCCTAACATGAGCCAACACTATACCACAATGAGCAATTACAACAGAAGATTTTGAGAAAACAGTGAGGCCTTCTGATCCCAGACCAGTTCTATATGTTAAACTATCTGTCCCTCCAACCAAGAAACAAATCTCTTAAATATATGGTCTTTCCTGGCCCTCCCTGGTGGCACAGCGGGTTAAAGCACAGCACTGAGAAGCTGAAGCCACTTCCGCATGAGTTCAATTCCCGCCTGCCCCAGAGGTGACCACATGGCGTGGCAGACCTCTCCTGACCTGCCCGCTGCTCCCCTCAGCAGTGTACTTTGTCGATCTGCCTGTTCTGCTCCCCACTCTGTCTCTGGTGAAGCCTCTCGCCACCCCTGAGCCTCTGGCCTGTACCCCAGTTCTGTATGAACAAATAAATAAATTAAAAAAAATATATATATATATGGTCTTTCCACTAGCCCAGCTACTACTCTCCCTATGAATATGCATAACTAAAGATAAAAAACTAAAGATAGAAAAGATAGCTAAAGATAGAAAAGTGATATCACAAAACTCTCCACCATCCTCTTATCAGTGAAAAGTTTGTGGTGATGATAAAAATATGCATTTGAGTTTGAGGGACTTAAATACTTTTTTAGAACAGGAATTCAAAAATCTTGAGAGCCCAAGGCAGGATTTTGTTGAACACCATCAAATGTATCTTAAGAAAAGTAATCCAGACTTTTAGATACTTGTTCAAGTTTTCTTTCAACCACATCCAATATTTCAATGCAGTTTTTTTCCCCCCAGAACCAAAGTATAATAAAAGTATAATAAAAGTATAATAAAAGTATAATAAAAGCCTCCCGAGGCTTTCTTTTGATTTTCCCTAATTGAGAGGAGAAAATATTAATCACTAAAGTATTATTGAATCCCTATTCATATTGAGAATTATATAAGGTGCCAAGAGATTAAATAAATAAATAAAGCATAGTTTCTGCCAGTTCTGAATTTAATGCATAATATATTGATTATAGAAAACCTACAGCTCTTTAGAGGTTAGAAATAATTATCCTAGTGATCATTAATTATATTAATCAAGTTCTTATTTATCTATCACCTTATAAACATAAGAATTAGAAAGGTTATTATTTGCCATTG
>NW_004567137.1:4807672-4811514 GCF_000260355.1 Condylura cristata
CCCTCAGCAGTGTACTTCATTGATCTGCCTGTTCTGTACTCCACTCTGTCTCTGGTGAATCCTCTCACCCTCCGCATCTCTGGCCTGTACCCCAGTTCTGTACGAATAAATAAACAAATCTTAAAAAAAAAATTAGGACAGTTGTAGTAAGTTAAACATGCAAAATCTTAAGCCACTTAACATGGAAAGGTTATAATAAACAAGAAGGTGGAACATCAGCAAATATGTAAATATTAAAATGACCAGCCAAAATATTAAATATTAAAATGAGCAGCCCAAAGAAGAAACCCTTAAGTTTTAGCAGCTTTATAATAATGACTTTACAATAAATTGTGTCTATTTCAAAGGTATAAACTGATGCATTGACAAGCAGATATCCAGGAAGCCATCACCAAGATCTATGTAATGCACATAACTATTCTGCACAACACTATCCCTTTGTAGTCTCCCCCTTCTAATGCTTCCCATCCCATCTCCCTTTTTCTGGACACCGACTAATCTGTTCTGTCACTATAGATTACCCTTATTAGAATAGTGTATAAAGGCCCTCCCTGGTGGTGCAGCAGGTTAAAGCACAGCACTAAGAAGCTAGAGTCACTTCAGCCCAAGTTCTATTCCCAGCCCTGGAGGTGACCTATATGGTGAGGCAGACCTCTCCTGACCCGCCCGCTGCTCCCCTCACCAGTGTACTTCATCAGTCTGCCTGTTCTGCTCCCCACTCTGTCTCTGGTGAAGCCTCTTGCCGCCCCTGCACCTCTGGCCTGTACCCCAGTTCTGTATGCATAAATAATCTTAAAAAAAAAAGAATAGTATATAAATGCAACTACACACCATATCTTCTTTTTTCCTTTGGCTTCTTTTACTCAACATAATGCTTCTGAGATATTGTCAAATAGTAGTAAGTACAGTAATTGCATCCCTTCCCATAATATCAGATTGTGGCTATAACTCCATATGTTTATCCATTTAACTGTTGATGAACTTTTAGGTTATTGACAAATTTTGAGTATTCAAATAAGTAAGTAAATAAAGTTGTTGTGAAAACTGGTGTACAAGTTTTTATATGGGTATCTGGTTGTAGGTCAATATCTAGACATGAAATGTCTGGGTTAACTGTGAAGACACTGCCAAACTGTAATATTTACCTCAGGGATTGTACCATTTTACATTTCAACCATTATAATATTTACCTTAGGGATTATAACATTTTGCATTTTACATGTGAATTAAAATTTCTTTGTATCTTCACCAACACTGGCAACATCAGTTTTTTTTTTAATTTTAGTGATTATAATGTATTATAATCAGTACCCCATGATTTTATCATGCATTTCTCTGAGAACTAATGATGTCAGTACCTCTTGTTTTTTTGTCAAAAGTATATATTATTTGGTGACACACATGTTTACAAAATGTGTTCTTTTCTTATTATTGACATGTCACTTCTTTGTGTAATGTAGATACACACTATTTACCAGATATATTATTTGCAAATACTTTTCCTAGTTTCTAACTTGTCTTTCACTTTATTAGCAATATCTTTCAAAGAGCATACGTTTTTAATTTTGAGGTAGCTCAGTTTATCAATTTGTTCTTTTATAGACTATGCTTTTGGAGTCATAATTAAGAAACGTTCAAGTACCCCAAGGTTACAAAGATTTTCCCATATGTTTTCTTCTAGCCGTTTTATAGTTTTAGACTTTACACTTAGTTCTACAATCCATTATGAGTAATTTTTGTGTCCGATGTGGAAGTGGTCACTTTAATATCAGAAAAAAATTTCAAATTCAACTATGGAATGGTCTGCCAAAAAGGTCATAAAAATGGTTTTGTTGGAGTGACTTTTCAATACAATTGAAGGAAACATGAGGAATTAACTAAGGAAATAGCACTGCCTGTGCAGAGGATGGTACTAACAGAATATACTTCCAATTATTATGCCACTTGCCTATTTTCTGACTTTGTTTGTTTTTCTGAAAAACATTTTAATTGTATCAAGAAAGCTAAACTCCCTAAAATATCCAAGTTGATAAAGTTCACAAGTTAAGGTACTGCATAACATTTTTTATACATGTTCCAATTGCTACATATTTCATCCCATTGAAATATAAGAAGCACAAGTCTCTCCGAATCCACTAGAAAATTCAAACTATCTCTTTTAAGTAGTCTATCCCTTCTATTTTTGTGACACTTTATTTGATGTCTGCAGTGATATTTTAGAGTTTTGTTTGAATTCATTTACTCCATTTTTCAAGGAGAAGATTCTCTGGAGTACTAGCCTTTATGCTGGGTTTTAGCTGGGAGATAGCATCTTTACAAAAACTGATAACTTCCTGTCATATCCATTGTTCCACAGAGATTTCTTCTTTGTAGTTTAATCTTTATAATTAAACGTTTAACTAGGTGAAAGATAGGCTACCAAAGTTCTATTTAGAATAATGACTAATGTCATCTTAATTCAAAATTGGGGTTATGACCCCTAGGAAATAAGGGGGGGTTGGGAAATATGGAAATCTCAAAAAGTTTCTCAGAAATTCAAGTTTTTTAGATCATTTAACTAGTTTGCATGTAGTGATCAAGGTTATGTGCACTTAGGAAAAAGATAACCTGTCCCCTCTCTAGGGTCTTCTGCTCTTTGTCATTCTCTGCCTTGAACTTTAAGATGCACAGACAGGCCTTAGAATTCAGACATATTCTCTTATTCTGATTAATATTATACCTACAAAACGAACTTTGATTTTGTGTGTGTGTGCCACAATCATGAAATAAAATGAAATATAGATTAGAGGACATTTCAAGGGAAAAATATTGAGTTAAAGGTGTATATAAAAAAGTTATCAATGTTCATCTAGGACATTCAAACAAATACCAAGTAATTATTTGGTCAAATGAATTAATTTACCAAATTAAATTTTATTTAATTTTGATAGAAGTTTTGTTTTTAGGTACAGTGTTCTCTTGTCCAATATACTTCTAATCTTCCCTTAATAATAGGAATGTTCTAGATCACCCCATGTGAAAGGGTAATACTAGATCAGTATTTCACACCATATGCAAAAATTAATTAAACAATGGATTGAACAATTGAATGTAAGAACTGAAACCATTAAATTGAAGAAAACAGGCAAAACATTCTACAGCATTGGTTCCAGGGATGTCATAGAGAGTTGACTAAGGAGAAGGAGAAACAAAAGTAAAATAAACAAATGGGAATTTATCAAATTAAAAGGCTCCTGAAAGAAACCATCATTAAAATAAAATGACACCTATGGAATGAGTAAAATTATTTACACATGACACATCTGACAAGTACTAAGATTTAAAAGAGAAATCATACAACTCAATGCAACAAAAACAAATAACCCAAATCAAAAGATGAGAAGAGGAGCTAGCTAGACACTTCTTTAAAGAAGACAAAGAGATTGGTCACATGTGAAAAATGCTCATCATTGCTTATTAGAAAAATGAAAATCAAAACTACAATGATCTATCATCTCACATCCATGAGAATAGCACACATCAAAAAGACCAGAAATAACAAGTGTTGGAGAGGATGTGGAGAGTAAGGAACCACTATAGGCTGTTGATGGGAATGTAGACTAATCCAGTCCCTAAGGCTATAGTTATTAGATGTAAATGTAGCATACTATTGTCATGTTTATATTGGGTGTTAAAATAAGGCATCATTCTTAACTAATTAAGACAGTCTTAAGTCAACTAGAAAACAATTTCAAAGAACTAATGATTCATTAACTTAAGTATCAAAGTTTCTTAAAACATTAAAAGTAGGGGCCCTCCGGCCCTCCCTGGTGGCGCAGCGGGTTAAAACACAGCACTGAGAA
>NW_004567137.1:4811909-4813507 GCF_000260355.1 Condylura cristata
GCCCCTGAGCCTCTGGCCTGTACCCCAGTTCTGTATGCACAAATAAATAAATCTTTAAAAAAAAAATAAAAAAGTAGGGGCCCTCCCTGGTGGCGCAGCGGGTTAAAGCACAGCACTAAGAAACTTAAGCCACTTCAGCATGAGTTCAATTCCCGCCTGCCCCAGAGGAGCCCCACATGGCGAGGCAGACCTCTCCTGACCTGCCCGCTGCTCCCCTCAGCAGTGTACTTCGTCGATCTGCCTGTTCTGCTCCCCACTCTGTCTCTGGTGAATCCTCTCACCCTCCGCATCTCTGTCCTTTACCCCAGTTCTATATGAATAAATAAATAAATCTTAAAAAAAAAAACATTAAAAGTAGGTGTACCATACGATCTAGCAATTTCTCTCCTACATATCTATCTATTTGAAGAATGCAAAAACACTAATTTAAAGAGATACACACACCTATGTTTACTGCAGAACTATTTACAATATTAAACAATGGGAACAACCAAAGTGTCCAAGGATAGATGAGTGAGTTAGAAAGATGTGGTATAAATACACAGTGGAATACTACTAAACTGTAAGAGATGAAATCTTATTTGTGATAACAAGGATGGAATTTAAGGGGATTATGCTAAGTGAAATATGTCAGAAGGTTAAAGAAAAATACCAGGTGATTTCACTCATGTGTGTAATATAAAAAATAAACAGATAAAAAACAAACTTTTGAAATCTGACAAGAACTGAGGCTATTAGAAGAGGAGAGTACAATGGTGGTAATATGGGGTGACAGGGGTGTCTTACAAATTATATGGCTTTTAGTCTCTGCCCTTCTCTCCCTTTTCTAGCTTCCTACCCACTTCTCCAGTTCTTCACTTCTTTTCTCATACATTGCTCAGATTCTCCAGAATATTAGCTTTCTGGCCAAAATAGATTCATCTCAAAGGCTAAGAGCAGAGATTAATCTGGGAATGACAGCTTTCTCTTTACACCGAAGAAAAGTATGAGGGTTTACCAATATTAAGAAATTTCATTTCATCACATGCACTAAAGATTATTTTATTAGAATAGAATTCCAGAAGCTGACTTCATGAGTTAAAAGATGTGAGTTGCTTACATCTTGGTCTAGATTGAGGTGTTAAAAGCACACATGCTGACACACATGAGATTAAATTTCATTTCTGCGACCTGCTAGTTGTTTGACTTTCAGAATATTAGTTAACCCCACGTCTTAATTTCCTCATATGTAAAGTATAAAAGTTACTATATTAGCTAATAATTTGAGGATTACATTTGACAATGAAGGTAATGCTTAGCAAATTTCCTGGTACTTAGTAATAGTCTTGTTGTTAATGCTAAATTGCTTCCGGACGGTTATTTTAGATTGATACTCCCATAAGTAATGTAACAGAGTTGTGACTCTAGCTATCAGATGTAAATTTAATATACCATCTTCATATCTATGCTGGTTGTTAAAAGAAGGCATTACTTTTTTTTTTTTTTAAGATTTATTTATTTGTGCATACAGAACTGGGGTACAGACCAGAGGCTCAGGGGCGGTGAGAAGCTTCACCAGAGACAGAGTAGGGAGCAGAACAGGCAGATCGATGAAGTAC
>NW_004567137.1:4813937-4837925 GCF_000260355.1 Condylura cristata
GAAGATCAACGAAGTACACTGCTGAGGGGAGCAGCGGGAGGGCCAGGAGAGGTCTGCCGCACCATGTGGTCACCTCGGGGGCAGGCGGGAATCGAACTCATGCAGAAGTGGCCTAAGCTTCTCAGTGCTGTGCTTTAACCCGCTGCACCACCAGGGAGGGCCCTGCATTCTTTTTTCATCAGAAAACTCTTCAGTTTTTAGAGATAGTTAAGATATTAGTTTAAGTGGGTCTGGTGTGACTGTAGCATGTGACAGGCTTTTGGCTTTTCTCAACTGAATACCTGCTAATTCTATCAGTTCCATCATTCTTTCCCTATAGCTTTCCAACTACTCATGCATTATTGTTAACAAGAGTGATCAAACTGGGAGTCTTACTTTCAAAATGTATGTACCCTTACCTCAGAAAGTAAGTCAAATTCCTACTGCCTTGGTTTACATTAATTAAATAGGTACATAACAAGTACTAATTATGAATATCAGACAACTGAGTCTTGTAATCTATGAAAATAAGCTTTCAAACTCTTGCTGACATGCTCCATAAACTGTAAAACATAATCGAACTTCTATGTATTACTGGTGAAATCAGAACACCCTCAAAATCACAAATGGCAATTTATTTCAGGAATGGCAAGTGAGCCTTCTACTGCATATATTAAAGTCTGTTATTCAAGAGAAACATAAAGTAAATCTTGTGTGAGCTGAGTCGATTTTTGTCTTACCACACAAAAAGGCAGCTGGATAAAGAAGATGACCTTTGTTAAAAGGAAAAAAATCTTCAATACCTGGTGTTCACTATCAGTGGGTGTTCTGGTGTTAGCTCTTAAAAGAAGCAGGAATCCTATTGTCATTTCTTCTAGCTTTAATGATGAAATTTACTTTTAACTTTGTGTTTAGTCTCAGGCTATAAAAGTTCAGTACCTCCCCAGCACTTGATTCTAGGTCATTTCTTGGAGACCTCTTACCATACTCTGAGACAAAATAAGCAGCTACAGATTAAAAAAAAAAAAAAAAAAAAAAAAAGCCTCAAGCTTCAGTACTGAGTGCTGAAACTGGTACAAGAGCAAAGGCTGTTAATAGCAACCAAATTGATTTTGAACTTCAGGAGATTTTCCTTCCACCAGACTCTCAAGGCTGGGCTCTGACTTAGATGAAAGCTCTTTCTATTTAAATAAACAGAAGCTGTACTGTAGGAGAGGTGGGTGGGAGAGAGAAATAAATTATGAATTACGAAAGCACAACTATGCATGCAAAAGTACTCAAGGGCTTTGAGGGGAAAGTATAATTCACCAACCTTTTCTAGATGTGAAGTCTATATTATATCATTCTTCAGATATTTAGCAAGAGGCTAGAGTTGGGTTGATGCAGCTTATTAGTAGCTGAAGGCAAATGAATATCCTGAGTATGATAAAACATTTATGACTGTAGATGATCACTTTTAGGTAGGAGAATGAAATATTTGGTTTGCAAACTTTTGTAGACATAAACATAAATGTCTTAAGGTCCTCAGAGTATATGACCAAAGGATCTTTCATAAGATTTTTGAGATGTTAACTATGGCTTCTTATCAGGCAAACACTGATGAACACGGGTGTAGTGTGTTCTTTTCCAGGCCTTCTTTGTTCTTTGGCAAATCACAATCTTAACATAGCAGAAACCGGCTCCACCATTTAGGTTCCAGAATGCTCATTCATCTTTTCATCTATTCATTTAAACAATCCTGCATTTCAATGAAGGATGTTTCATTAATTTGATTAAAATTATACTTTCTCAAATGCTTGATACAAGATCAAGCGCTGGAGTTACAAAGATAAAACAAAAGTCTCACCTTCAGGAGACTTTTCAGGTTTCTAGTCTGTTGAATGAAAAGCCAAGTTTTCTAGCTCACCTATGTAAGATGTCTTTAAAAGATCAGCAATGCTTCCAATTCATCGCTCAACCATACAGATCAGAACTTAACACTTAGAGTAATTTCTGTACCATATGAACAATTTTTGTCTAGGAGGTCACTCATCTGGCTTAGGAGGTAGTCAGCTGAGAGGACAGGGGCCCTTCTCAATGCCTCCTGTTCAAATCTAATGTTCCTACCTTTGACTTGTAGAGTTCGGACGTTTATGCTGCTTGTCAGCAGAATTTAAAAATGAGAAATGGCCTCTCTTTAGGAAATGACTGAGAGTCTCTACTCTAGATACTACTTTGTTTTCCCCTTTCTCACTCTTTTTTTCATTTTCTTTTGAACATTGATAAATGAGCTATATATAGTATTAAGAAACAACGACCGTTAAATCTCAAACAATAGAAACAATTTAAAGTTAGTAGGTGAAGTCAGATAAAGGGAGATCATTAAAATCCTAACAACTGTAATTTATATAAGTGAAAAACACTTTGAATCAAGCAATGGAATAATTCTAAGTTGTAGAGATAATGATAATTGGGTATTAATAACATAATACAACTTCTTGTTTCAGACTAGAAAATGGCATTAAGCATTGTTTCCATTGTAATTTCAGTATTTGGTGATGGTAAAAAAAATAATAAGATTTCAATGCTCTATGAGTTGTATAACTGAATAGTTAGGAAAAATCTCTGGTATTTAGTTAAATTTCAACATGAGCATAACTTTCCTAAAACAAGCTGGAGCATAAACAATTGGTACAGACATTCCAATGATAAGGTTATTCATCAGATTTTGAATTATGGTAGCAAAATACATTGTTAAAAAATATAAAAAATAATGAAAACAAATGCATATTGCAAAGAATTAAAGTACTTAGAATAAAAATCAAACCGATCCATCTTCTTTTAAATTACCTCATTTTCTTCTCACCCCCATTTTTCACATTCCTTCCTAAGAAGAAATTGCTATTAACAGTGTGAACTGTATCTTTTTAATATCATACACAAACACACACACATTTATAAATATCTTTTTTCTAAATGAGATTATATCATTTTGCAATGTAATTTTTTTTATTTATTAGTATATCTAAAAGATTGCTACATTACAATCTACTTAATCATTAATGTGTAGTCTGTTATTTTTTACTTTTAGTAACTGCTAACATGAACACCTTTGCATACTTATATGTGAATATAGATATATGTATTTTTGTAAGATAAGTTTTAAAGTATAATATTTATTTATTTTTAAAGATTTATTTATCTATGCATTTAAGAATTGGGGTATAGACCAGAGGTGTGGGCAGTGGAGGTAAGAGGATTAACCATAGTCAGAGTAGGGAACAGAACAGGCAGATTGACTGAAATCCACTACTGAGAGGAGCAACAGGCAAGACAGAAGAGGTCTGCCACACCATATGGGTCAGCTCCCTAGCTGGGGATCGAACTCATGTGGCAATGGCTACAGATAGCTTCAGAGTACTGTGACTTAATCCCTTGTGCCACCAGGGAGGCCCTAATAGAATTTTTATATTAATGATTAAGTAGATTGTAATGTGACAGGTAGCAACCTTTTAGATAGACTAATAAATGAAAAAATGACATTGCAAAATGATATAATCTCATTTAGGAAAAGGATATTTATAAATGTGTGTGTGTGTTTGTGTATGATATTAAAAAGATTTAGATCACACTGTACAACCAAAAATCTATACAGAATGCTATACCAATTTAGGTACAATGTATGTATATGCCCATTTACATCAATACAAGATAGTGTAACATGTTCAATTTCTGATACTATGGAGATTTTCCTTAAATTTTCATAATTTTCCTTAAAGGTTCACAATTATAGTGATTTGTTATAATGCATAAATACAAATTTCACTATGTACACACATGACTTTCTCACATGCTCTTTTCCCACCTTTTTTTTTTTTTTTTTTCCAGCAGCAGGCAGCAAGTTCATTAAGGAAATGAGAAGAAGGAGAGATTCCTGCATAGTGTATACAGGTGGGCAGTCTTCAAGGACAAGATCTGCTTTGTAAAAGGGTCAGCTTTAAGAAAGAGACACATGCATAGACACAGGTGGACAGAGAGCTGCTTTTCCCACTTGCCTATGGGACTGTCTTTTTACTTACTGATTGTGAACTTTAACCCTTTGTGATTTCTATAGTAGTTCTATAGTAGTTCTATCATGTTTTCCTATCTATCATTTGAAGTGTGGTATTAGGACATACAAAATTTTATATCTGTATATAACAAATCTGTGACTAGTTTTATCTCCTCTGGATTGGGTATTAGCTTAGAAAGCCTTCATCATATAACAATTATACATATATAAACTTTTGCAAATATTTCTAATACTTTCATTATTATTTTACAACTATTATTGAACCCATTTGTAATATATTTTATTTATTTTATCATGCAGAAATTGAACTGAATCTTTTATATAAATTTCCAAACACAATTTACTGTGTAGTTTTCCTGATTGTTAATGCAGTTATTTCTAACTGTCTATAAATGTTTATCTCCTGACTTCTCTGTGCTAGCAAATGCAATTGGTAAGTGCTTATTTCTTTGTTCAAACTATGCTACTTAAGTTCCATATTTAAAATTTTTCATTGGCATGTAATACAGCAAACTCCTCATACTGATTATTTTTCTTCTTTTCTTAAAAGTTCCTTGGGGCCCTCCCTGGTGGCGCAGTGGGTTAAAGCACTACATTAAGAAGCTTAAGCCACTTCCGCATGAGTTTGATCCCCACCTGCCCAGGAGATGACTACATGGCACGGCAGACCTCTCCGGACCCGCCCGCTGCTCCCCTCAGCAGTGTACTTCGTCGATCTGCCTGTTCTGTTCCCCACTCTGTCTCTGGTGAAGCCTCTCACCGCCCCTGAGCCTCTGGACTGTACCCCACTTCTGTATGTACAAATAAATAAATTTTTTAAAAAAAATCATCACTTTCCTCAAGATTACTTGAAATACTAGAAGCATTTGATTTTAAGTAGAAGTGATTTTTGAAACATCAAAACCAGTTCTAAATAGTTCCTCTACATGCAGAGTCTGAAATATTTTGATAAATGAAATCACAAGTAGAGCTACTCAAATATTAAGATGTGTCAAGTGAGAAGATCTAATTGAACTAATTAATAATAAATCAATTGTGTCTCATCACTGATTATTTTTGCCATTGAATAGATGACGTACTCCTACATGAAGTTATCAAATAACTGTGGTCTTAATGCTTTGACATTCTGCCAAGGTTTAGCACATACAAAGATTCCTCACACTATTCTTTAAATGGCAGTTGATCCTAGGGGACAAAAAAAGAACAAAAATGTGCCTGTAGGATGTCTCTGGGTACTATAATAAGGTTGGATCTCTTCTGTTTTCAGCCTGGTGGTGGTTTCATGAAAATAGACAAGTGAAGAAATTTCATGAACACACAGCAGTACATTTAGCATAGAAGAAACCTGAATAAAGAAACTGAATTGTAT
The DNA here is from genome assembly GCF_000260355.1 of Condylura cristata. NCBI lineage: Eukaryota > Metazoa > Chordata > Mammalia > Eulipotyphla > Talpidae > Condylura > Condylura cristata. Next base: position 4,819,337 of record NW_004567137.1, read on the forward strand.
AAAAGCCAGTATTATAGCTGTCACATTACACTATACTAATATAACATGTTTCTGGACAAATGATATATGTAATATTTCTGTACCATTTCTTACAACTGCAATTGAATCTACAATCATGACAAAATACAAAGGGAATGCAATGGCAACTGAGAGAGAGAAAATTCAAGATGATTTGCTTTATTTTAAATCAAACATGGGCACAAATAATAACTAACAATTCCTCTGGTCCCTCAGTGCCTCTACAAAGCCTAATATTTATATACTATATTCCAAAATCAACCATACACACACACATATACACACATGCATCTACACATATATACACACATATGCATATTTAAATAGGCATAGGTTTACAGATGGACATATACATATATCAACAACAAATATATATGCTTCACCACATGCATGTGTATATATAGGAAAGAGTAGAGCAAACAAATAAGCAAAAATCAAACTAAAAGATGAAGATAAATGTAGAAAAATTAAGGGAGAACCATGGGGACACTGTGAAAGACGCTGGAAAAGAACCGGTACACATGGAAAAGTAGATGGAGAGTGATGGTAAGAACACCATACAGCAGGGGCATCATTTAGCACAAAGCACAGCTACATCAGCAACTGTTAGATCTGACCTAGATTTTGTTGACCCTTCTCACCTTCCAAAATTAAATGCAGATATAGGATTTTGGAAGGGTCATGTATTTTTCTAAAACTGCATCTGGGATGAGCTTATTAAGGTTATGAGAACTTCCTCATTTGGCTAAGAATGAATTCACATGCTTGCTCTAAATTGGTATAATATACATACCAAATGTGAGTGGGAGTTGTTTTAGAACACTGTTCTCTGTATTTATACTAGTAGAAGAGCAATGCATTTCTTGGGAGGTAAATAAAATGCACAACATCTAATATCACAGAATCATATATTTTCTTCCAAATTTGTTGTATTTTTTTTTAAAGGAACAATTTCATCAAGGTTACCTACAGTTTTGAATATCATTATTCCTTGGATAATGGACCTTTATACATTTACATATCTATATAATGTAACTTCCTTGAGGAAAGGGGTAGGTAGTACTTTCAGAGTTCATGTGGCGAAATAGATAGTCATTCTGGAGGGTACTGAGCTGCCATGATAACACACTGTGGGGGATGCGGCTCTCAATATACTCATCAAAGGTTAAGCATCATACTGAGGAGTACATACAAATTAAGGGGTAGCTTTTGGCTAAAAATCAATTTTTATTATTCTAAAAGTAATTCCTATTGATATGAAACTTACATCAGAAGTTAATGAAGCAACAAATGATCCTCAAAGTGCTGTTCATAACTCAGTTGTTTGTTTTCCCAACAAAATGAAAGAGGGAAGAGGTAATGTTGTTGAGGGGGCACACTGCCTCAACAATTGCCATATAAACTCCTTGTTTCCTCCTACCTCCTCCCACCATTTATTCACTAATGTAGGTATGCTGTTCATGAAAGCATAAAACATGAAGATTTACTTCAGCCCTCATTTTTTGTTATAGGGCTGCCAGAATCTTCCAGAACTTAAATTGGAAGGTAGTCCTTGTGCACAGCCCCCCATGCTATATTCTTTGACCTAGTAATATGGAAGCCAACAACACAATTCAATAAATGGGAGAAGAACTTAGTAGCTGACCAAAGACGATATATAGATAGCAAAAAAAGCATGTGAAAAGATGTTCCACATTATACTCCATCATGGAGATACAAACGAAAAAAGCAACGAGTTACCACTACACCTACCATAATGGCCAAACTTCAGAATACTGACAACACTCCATGCTGTTGAAGATGTGGAGCAACAGGGACTCTCACTGCTGATGTGATGCAAAATGGACAGCTGCTTTGGAAAACAGTTTGGTTGTTTTCTTACAAAACTAAGCATACTTGGACTAAAGTAAAGCATACTTTACTGAACCACATTCCCTTGTATGCATACCCCAAAATGCATACAGACCTTTATAACAGCTTTATTCATAAGTGACAAAACAAACATAACAAATATACCACTCAGGTGGGTGCTGGTAGAGGGAGAGAACATGCATCAATGGGAGGAAGGGGGTTATGGAACTCTGCACTTTTTGTTCAATTTTGTTCTGAACCTAAACAGCTCTTCAAAAAAAAAAAAAGTCTCAGTTTAAAAAAAAGAAGCAAAATTGAGATAAATGTTTTTCTCTCAAATTAGTAAACATTTAAACATTGATATTGCAGTGAAGTGGACATGTTTATAAATCATCCATTCCCAAGATTTTTTTCATTTTCTTTTTTGTAGTTTTTGATCAAGTCATATGAAAAACTTTTAAAAGAAGAAAGAATATTTTTTTAAAAGTGGCTTGAGGCATGAGGCAGAACATTAAGTGATTTTCGGAAGGTCATGTAATTACTCACTATGCAAGGGACTAGAAACACACTCCCAAGTGGTTTCCAGAGTGCCTTTCAGGTCTTTAACAGTCCAAAATGTAACAACAACAACAAAAATTCTTAGCAAAGAGAGTACCTTTCTCTACCGATTAGTATAAATGTGGTGAAAAAATAAATTTGTCAGATGTGGTCAATAGAATGAAGAACATAATAAACCCTAGCAACAGCTACTGGAGGGCATAGGAGTAAGAGATTTTCAGAGCTGTTCTCACATACAGCTGCATGATTCACACTCATACTCCATGTTTAACTGGCCAGGAACACTGAAAGCCTTATAATAAAGTGCAACCCAGCAAAGGTCATTTTGCTGAGGTCGACAGTGACATGATCCACACAGGTGGTCATGTGTTGACAACATCAAACTCAGAAATTTTTCAATCCCTGAAACAATGACATGATAGATTGTCCCTCAAGCCAGGGTCCCCCAAAATAATTTCTCTCAGACACAATATATGACAGTGAAATATTCTCCCTAGCCAGATCCTGGAGTAACTCATTGCTTCATTGCTGATCTCTCACAGACTCTTGGACATCAAATAAGGAGATGGTAAAGTTCTATTATGAAAAGTGGAAAGTCTAGTCAGATTATTTTTGCCTGGGCAAAAGAAAACCCCATTTGCAACTGTAGTGGATTTAAGGGTATTCCCTCAGATGTGTTAACCAGAGACCATACAGCACATAGCAATGATAACTGAAGTGGGAAAAATGTTTGGGGAGATGGCCCTAAGTATCTCTCTGGAAGTAAGATGGGCTCAGTAACCCTCATAGGGGAGACCTACACAACAAGGACCCCTGCTGTGCCCTCAGACAGAACTCACACATCTCTAAACAAATCAACATGTGCTCAGATAATACTTGCTATAATCCTTCTACTTGATATGAAGTACATTTTGGTATATATTACTTATCTTTCTTTAGATAACATCCTTGGTTAACAAGTCCTAAAAATGGATATTCATGCAAGTACTCAGTTCAATGAAAATCCATTATATAATGAGAGAATGCTTTTGGAGACTTTACCCTTTTCTTTGTATTCTTATCTATAACTGTTTCTTGCTCTTCTTGGAGTGGTCACTCGTACATCTCTGGTCCTCTCAGACCTGACCTCACTTACCTCATGCTTTACAATTAATCCAGCTTTCATTCTTCACCTGTCCAACAATATTTGTTTCTTTAATGGATGTGATATTAGTAATTCCTAACAGATTAGAATATTAATTAATTCACATTAATAAGTTAGTACAATTCATTAATTATATATATATACTAATTAGAAAATAAAGAAAATTCTCATAAAAACACATTTTCCAAAATGTTACTTGTACTTTAAAGATGTATTCATTAATTCAAACTAGTTTCTCACTACTAAAATCCTTGGGTAAGTAAGATTATTTTTGACTGAGTAAAAGAAAACCCCATTTGCACCTGTAGTGGATTTGGAACCTATTTTGCACTATAACTTTTTCCAAACTACATTATTTGACTCTCCTAAGTCATTAAATCAGAATAAATAGATGGAAATCTTCCTTTTGAAAGACTGTCATTAAACTTAGAAAAGAAGTAGCCAACTATGTTCTTCCTCTAGCCAGGAGCCACCAACTGATATTAAAACAACATATCTTCCATTAATACTTCACACCATGACAACAGAAAGCATGTCTGAGAGTGTTGCAAGCTAATCATTTAAAATAGACTTTAACTACATACCATAAAAAAATCAAGATTACAATGACATGAAAATCAATAGGAAATCACAAATTAATTTTGGGACATTTTGGAAAGTTTAGAAAGTCAGATCCATAATTTTGAAAAGATTTCATCTAGGATCTAGGATCTAGATTCTTAGATCTATGGATCTAGGAAGTTAGATTCAGAGTGTCAATATACATATCAATCACAAGCACAACTTTTAAATATAATTTGTTTAGCATTTGACTGTCATATAATAACCTCTGATTAAATTTAGAGACGGAGAACAAGATTCCTAAAGAAAACATATGGTTTATTATGAACAGTTTTGAACCACCAGGTTCCAGATTCACTTTTACGACAGTGTGCATAGGCTCCTCTTCAATTCTTGCTTCTCTCAACTCTCATGTCTACAAGTTGCAAATCCTATGCAAGATAACTTAGATCCTCATGTTTTATGATGGGGGGCCTATTTAGGCCATGTTTATCTCCTCTGAGACTATTTAAACAGCTTCCAAAACAGACAACCTCCACCGCCAGTCTGGACTACTCTATGCTATACATAAGAATATTCCTTGGATCTCCTGCTGTCCTACCAATTCCATGGAACAAGATTCAAAAAATTTAGTACCAAACTACTTCTACAAATGTTGCCCACATTTCCTCTCCTCTTTATCCTTCTAGAACCAAACTGGATTCTACTCTGTTTCTAAACAGAATGTTCCTCACTGGTCATTTGCTTGTTCTGCCAATATTCTACCAATGTTACTTTTGCATGTTAGAAATATATACCCTTTAAATTAACTCTCAGAAAGTCTTTTCTAATACCTCCAATTCAATGGGGACTCTCTTTATTTATTAAATATTTAGTACAATACTTGTAGAATTATCATTTTGACTTATTTTAGGATTGGTATATATCCAATGGTGCTATAAGCTTTATGAAGCAGAGTTTTTTTTTTCTTTTTCTTTTTCTTGTAGCTTATTTGTCATTCCACACAAAGTAAAATCTCAATAGCTATTAGAATTGAAATAAATTAAAATTGACATATTCTCTGACTTGGCTTTCACTTATGGTATATCTCATGTGTTGTCTTGAGAAATAGTATTTCCATCATAGAAATTTAAAAATAAATACAGAATTTGACATTTTCCCTCCTTTCCTTCTCCAAATGAGTATATATATTCAACAATGCTAATTCCTGTGAGGGAACACTCTCATGGTGTCTTTATAAGTCAATACTGTTGGAAAGATATTTCACACAAACAATTGTTTTTCTCAGACTGCTGGATGTAAATTTGAGGCTCAGGAAGGTGTAATCTCCATTTTTAAAAACTGACACGTTGAAATAAAATGCTTAAGCTATAATAGTTTAGTGCAAAAGATTTTCTTCCCCTACAGTCTTCATGCATAACATTCTTTACATTTGTGATAAATCACAAAGTTCTTGGCTTTTGAATTTGAGAATTGGGTCCTTACTCACATTATCCTTCCTTCTGGGAGATATCAGTGGATTTTTCTTAAATGTTCTAAGAAAGAGTTCTGTGTATTTTGTCTTACTGTGGCATAAGTAGAAGACTACTACTTACAGACACTGCTATTGTTATCTTCTAAAAAGAAAGGAAAGAAAAAAATACCTCTGTGTTAAAATTTCTGGGACTGAGTGCATGGACTCACTTTCCTGCAGTGGAGAGCTATACAGACTGCCACATAAATAAGAAAGCTTCTGTGGGACCTGTGTCCCGCTAACACTCCCTTGACATTAAACAAGGGCAGTTCTGTCTTTAAAATACTAACCCGTTTATTCTTATAACATTCAATCTCTTCCAGGAATTTCAACTGCTTTTGAACTTATAGATTGTTTCGGATTATTCACAGTAAGTGGCCTGTTTCTCCTGGAGTTTCTTTGAATTGAGAAGCCCCCTAGGGATGCCAGAAGAGAAGAGAAAGGAAATAAACCTGACTCACCATAGTCTAGTTAGTTTACAGTTTAAAGTGAGTAATGGAGCTGCATGACCAGCAGCGTGACCTTCAACTAGTAAGTGCTCCTCGTGGACTTACAGTTAGGAGCCTTTTAATTCTTGTTCTCAGCTTGTCCAGTAGAAGGTTTAATTAATCCCTCTGTCTTTTTGCAGTCTATCCTGTAACAGTAAACAGTAAACAGTATCTAGAGATGCTATTAATTTAATTCATCTATAGTCTGCTAAAATTAACATTCAAAACCTTAATGATGATGGACTAATAATGCTTTTTAGGTGGTGATTTTATGTATTCATGTGTGTATATGTTCATATTTATACACACACAGGACTGATATTATTTTCATCATGATGAACCACCCATCTCAAAATTTTACTCTTTATTTTAAATGACAAGTGTTGAAGAGTTTAGAATAATGTTATTTCCCCCTTGCTCACAATAACACTAATGTGAAAGAAGGAAAACAATCTTACCTTAAATAATTATATTGGCTAAGGGCCAGTTAGGACAAGAGTATTAAATCATAATCATCATCATCAATCAAATGGCAAGAGTTTCCTCTTTGCTCAGCTGCAGAGTCTGAGTTCACTTCTACCGGAAGGGAAGCTCTGTTAGTATCAGGTTTTTGGAGCATCCACTCACTTTACATAGAATTACTATATACAAGTACTTCTCTTGGAGAGACCAAAAAACAACAATGAATGAAAGCTTTAGGAATAGTTTTTTTCCAGATTAAGTGGCAATCTATGTTTATGATCTGTGTACCTTAAGGGAAATTCATCTAGTAATGCTTATGAACACTTTCAAAGTACTTGGAAATGTCAGTGAAAGAACATAAGAGAATATGATCCCTGAGTTCAAGTGTCTATATTAAAAAGAGACAAGATCTTTTGAGGCTGCTCCGGGTATGTTCACCTAATATAAGAGAGTTTCTAGAATATATAAATTTATAGTCCTGCAAACTGGGATCAGATTTTCTTGTTTGTTTAGATTAAATCTTCATGCCAGTTTTACAATAGACTTCTGTCTAGTCTAAGATTCCTTAAGATTTGAGAATCCAGTGATGGAAAAGTCTTTTAAGCTACACAGAACAATGACTTCCATTTCAATTCTCCTGATTCTGAGAAGAATGTTGGGTTTGAAAAGAAATCTTGAAGTTTTCTTAGTTTGGCTCAAAAACAACCTTGAACCAAGTGAACTACCCATCTCAAATATTCAAAGCTGAGTCGACTTTAGTTACATAAGACATTGAGTCCTTCCCTGGGCGAGCTGCTGATAAGCCCCTCTGCTTCCTGTCAACTTTTCTATGGTTGTTTCTTCTCACACTACAATCCACATATAAACATAGCTATCTCTACCTTTCCAAGAAAAACTGTTTAAGCACAACAACCAAAGTTGGGACAAGAGTAAAATTAGAACCACTTTCACTAGTGTGTCAGACTGTGTACTACAAAACTAAATGTTTTTATTGATTGAGGTACTGTTAGTATACAATATTTTATTAGTTGCAGCTGTATAGTATAATACTTTGATGTTTACACATATCACAAAATTATCATCACCATATTTCTGGTTAACATCTGTTACAAATCTATTTTTTTTTTTTGTGATAAAACTCTTAGGAGAATATAAAGAAGTGTGTGAGGATGCACATTCCCTTTTCACCATTTCAGGGGATGCCATTTCTTCTTACTTGAGGTAAGAGAGATATGGCTGAATATTGCAAAACCTTCACGTTTCTGTAGGGGGTGCTCTCATCTTAGCCATTTTAACTACTGAGGGACTATGAATATTGAACCAGATTAAGGGGGTAAGGCTGTGTTGGGCCTCCCAAATATTCAACTTTCATAAATTAGACCTGAATCATAGTATCTACAACAGAATCTTCTTTTGAGATAACACAATTTATCCTAATTGAGTGGAAAAAACAGTATATTTTGAAATATTTTTTAAGCTTCAAAATTAAGAACTTATTATAGAGAGCTCCACTAGTAAATTTTACTAGGGCCTTGCTGGTGGCACAGAAGTTAAAGACAGTGCCATCAAGCTATCACTAGCCACTGCAGCACGAGTTCACTAATGCCTGATTTCAAAGCTACACAAGAACATCACAGAAAAAGAAATTTATAAACTAATATTTCTGATGAATGTTGAAGCAAAAATTCAACAAAAATACTAGCAAATTGAATGGCTAAAAGAATCATGAACTATAATCAATGGAACTTACGGATGGTCCAACATGCACAAATCAGTAAATGTGATACATAACATCAACCAAAAGAAGAAGAAAAAGAAAAAAATGAAGTTCTTAATGTATGTAGGAAAAATAAAAATATTTAACAGAACTCACCATACATTTCTGATTTTAAAAATCTTCAAAAAATGGGTATAGGAAAAATATATCTCAAAATAATAAAGATCATATGTGACTAACTTATGGCCAACAGTATATAGTAAACTGTGAAAAACTGAAATTTTTACTCTAAGATCAGGAACAAAATAAGGATAGCCACTCTCACCACTTTACTTAATATAGTGTTGGAAGTCCTAGCCAGAATAACTATATTTAAGAAAAAAAAAAAAGTAGCCAAATTGGAAAAGAAGAAGTAAAATTATTATTATTTGCAGATTACAAGATAATATACATAGGAAATCTCATAGACTCCATAAAAAGCTATCATAAGTAAAAATAATAAATAAATTTTATAATTTTTATAAAATTTATAAAATCTGCTGCATTTTTATATGCAATTAATGAACTGGTAGAGAAAGAAATTAGAAAAAAATTTTTTCCATCACATCAAAAAACTTAAATATCTTGGAATAAATGTTATGAAAGAAATGAAAGACCTGTCTACTGAAAACTATAAGAAATTTTTTAAAGAAATAAAAGGAAACACAAAGAAAAGGAAAGATATTCCATGGTCATGGGTTAAAAGAAATGAGAATAGTATAATATTTGACAACATACATAAAAATGAATGCAAAATGTATTGAAGACTTGACACAGGGCAGCAATGGGCACTAAAACTGGCCAAGGACACTGTCCAAATAGTTTACCAGTCACCACCTGAGTATTCACCAGTGCATGCATCTTCAAGGCTTCTAGGTTCAGGGAACAATAATATTGGGATTTATTTACCAAACCAGAGGAAAACAGAGTTACTGAGGCAAAAATGGCTGTTTACTTCACTCAAAGTAGCGTCCAGTATTTTAAAGTCCCAAATGCAAACATTCCCAAGATGGCACCTTCCCATCACTGTAAACCTAAAGGTTATGGCAACCAGACTGTAAATGGGTTCCAACTCATGAAGACAGCAGAAAACAAAACAGGAATGACTCACCAGAACTGCCAAGATGCCCCAGCACAGCACCAGGCAAGTGACATTCAAACCAGCAGCATCAGTGGCCAAATAACCTGACAAATGGCCCAAACTCATGCAGCTCAGCAAGACACCCTGCTCTGGGTTTCAACTTCCTTGCCGGGCTTTAGCAGCACCAAAATCTAGAACCATTGCAAGTCACTCGGCTACCTGCAGAGACTCAGAACGTTTCCTCTCTGAGTTGGAAACCAATCCGTGTTCTCCAGAGGCCCACAGACTGGCATGGTGGGGGCAGAAATCACTGACCCCAGAACCCCTGACGATCCAAAAATGCTGAAATCCCAAATGCTGAATCCTGGGGGCTACTCTGCAGTCCTTTATATTTGTTATCAGTGTCTCCACCTCCCTGGACACTTTGTTGGCATTTTCCCCAGGGCTCCATCTTGACAAGCACCCACTCTAGGGGACATCACCTGTAACAGTCTTTGGCTTTAGCCATCAACTACATTTGGATGCAACACCTAAAACTATAACACACATAAAGAAAAACAGGCAATATACTTTCAACATTGGTCTTTGGGAATTTGGCAAAGGAAAAAGAGGCAAATAAACAAATGGGGTAACATCACACTAAAAAGCTTCTATGACTCTGCTCAACAAAAGAAACTATTATCAAAATGAAAACTCATTTGACTGAGTGGGAAAAGATATTTGTAAATATATACATGTGTTGCTTTCAATGATGTCCCAATGCTATTTCAATAAAAAATTAAAAAGAACAATATTACTATATTTTCACTTAATGTAATTGTCTGTGGCTACTTCCTTAATCTCTATAATGAGCAAGTACTCAAAAACAAACACTCAATATGGACAGAAGTTTTGAGAAATGAGGAACATTTTGTAGGAATTATAATATGATCACTAGCAGAAACCATGAAGAGCAGACTTCAAAAATGTACATATGAAGTATCTGGGGCATGGAAGTGGTAATATCAGAAAAAGAGAGTCAAGAAGAAGATGAAACAGGTGATAGAACCAGCAAGAGATGGTACTATAAGTGAAGATACAAAATGAGCTCAAAACTGCATGCAAAAAATTTATTCAAAGTGGAATATAGACATAGATGTAAATCTAAATCTACACAATTTCTAGAAGAAAACAGGAAAAAGATTTTGGGACTTTGACATTGACAAAGGTTTCTTAGGATACAGAAGTCACAAACCATACAGTAAAATTAGATAATGAGATTTCAAAATTAAAATCTTTAGGTCTTTGAAAGACAAGAAAATGAAAAGTCAATCTTCAAAATGGGATAAGTCATAAACCAGATAAAGAACTTAATGTGTAACTCAGAAAAAATCCTGAAATGTAATAATACTTTGTTAAATGTAAAATAGATTTGAATAAATATTTCCCAAAAGAAAACACATAAATGGAAAAGATATTCATATTATTATTCATTAGGAAAATCAATCCCACAATGATATTACCGTGAAGTAGGTTAATTACAATGGCCAAAGACTGACCATATTAAGTGTTAGCAAGAATGTAGAAACTAGAAGTCTCATACACAGGTTTGCAGGGATAAACAATGGGGCCATTTCTTATAAATATATTTCTTATATTCTTTATACACAACCCTGTAATCCCATATCCAAGTTTTTTCTTTAGAGACCCAATCCCATATCCACGCTTTTACTTTAGATACCCGAAAGCACATTACCACATACAATCTTCTACATGAATATTTGTAGCCATTTTATTGATAATGATCAGAAATTGGAAACAACTAGGTTCATGAACTGGTCAACAGATAAGCAAAGTATGGTATACTTATACAATGGAATATTACTCAACAATAAAAAGTAATGGTTGTATACAACACAGATGAAGCAACATCTGACATACAAAACTATGTGCTACAAGACACCATTTCTCTGAAATTCTCGAAAAGACAAAGTGTAGTGAGACACAGAAGAGTCTCACTACACAGAAGAGTACTAGCAAAGACCAGGCTATGGGGGAAGGGTACAAAGGGAGTTTTTGTTATACTGGGATTTATACAATTGCATGCACTGGTCAGCATTTTTCAAAGCATACAGTTGAAACTGGTTAATTTTACTGCATGAAAATTATACTCAAGTCTGACTTTTAAAATTGACTCAAAGTTACTGAATTGGAAAATAAGACTAGTGAGAGAGGGAAATAAAGAGACTAATATAGACACCATCATTCTAAATTGAGGGAGTTAGCAGGCTGGAGTGAAAACATCATTGTCTCACTAACTAAACAGGTCATCTTGGCAAATCATATAACCTCTCTGACCCTCAGTTTCCCTAGACATAAAAGAAGATTGAACAAAACAGCCTTTCTTTATAGCTCTGAAATTGACCAAAGGTCTAGGTGTTTTAACATCAAAGATAGTCAATGTTAAGGGATGTTTAATCAAGAATGTTAGTTCATTTTATCAGGCTATAATAATAAAATTGAAAAAGGAAACTCTAATTTTTTGTAGTCTGACAGTATTTCAAAACAAGTTGAAATGGAAAGGTTGAATAAGCAAACACAGGAAAGAAAGTGGCTCCCTAAAAAAAGTTTTTATATAAAAAAATCCTCTGATGTACCTCTACTTGCACAGAATGTTTCAACAGTTCTGAGGGTTAGTCACTATCAACACAGAGCAGGGGAGTTTCGAGTATCAAAAACACATGCAGTTATTAAGTGGGAGACTTGAAAATGTCCATTGGTGCTTGTCACTAAGCAAAAAAGAAACAATAGATGAAGTGTTAAAATGGTGGAAATGTAACAGGCAAACCTTGTGTTTTAAGAGCCACAATACTGAAATAACTTCAAGGGATTGGCTTACACTCAAACAGGAAATTGACCAAATCAACATTTGGCTTGAGATAATGAAGTGATAAAAGGAGCAGTTGGGGTGGGGGTGGAGGGGCACAACTGTGAGTGAAAAGGAGGCAATGGAAGTTCTGTGCTAAGCTCCCAGGCTGTTTCTGAAAAGTGTTTTTAATTAAACTTTCCATCCAGTGTTCATGAAACCTAAATACAATCCTGAATTAGTGCCTTCAGGAACAGGTATAATAAAACAAACAAACAAACACACACACACACACACACACACACACAGCAGTAACAAATTGAACTAGCAAAATCACCTCCATCTTTCCCGGACCAAATTCCACACTATTTTTCTTTATTGATGATCCTATTTTGGCTGTAACAAAGCAATTAAGAACACAAACCTACTGTGAAAGTGGATGAAGAGACTAAATTCACCAAAAGCACCTGAAAGTGTGCACTGCTTTTCTTCAATCTCTGCCTCTCTAGAACAGGGGATGGTGCTGAGGTCCAAGAGGGACCTGGTAACAAGAAGTCAGAAGCTAAGCCAACACCAAAGCACCAGCCAGGGGAAGCAACTAATCAGTGGCATGATCCAGCCAGAGCTGCAAGAGTCTCAGAATCCAAGACAGAGTCAGAAAGCAAGCACCAATTGCCATGGACTGCGTTAATAAGACTTTGAGAAGGTGTACCAGTGCACCACAAATGTTCTCCCTCTCCCTCCCCTCCTGTCCTCTCTTTCTCTCTGCCACCTTCCTCCCTCCCTCCTTCTCCCTTTCTCCACACAATTAATTATTTCCTTATACAAATCTGAAACCAATTTCACACAAATAAGAGTAGCCACAGGACTCAGACTATGGTGCAGTAGATAATAACAATGACTAATATTTATAGAATGTTTTCCATGTGCCTGGCACTGCATTAGCACTTTAAGAAACAATGCAAAAGCTTTATGAGAAAAGTACTGTTATCCTCCTTATACAAGGACACAGAGAGTTTAAGAGACATGCCAAAGGTCACAGAACTTGAGGGGGTAGAGCAAGAACAACCAAGATTCTTAGCCCCAGCTCTTAAAAACCACTGTGGTCCAGTGAATTAGCCTGGAGGGACACAGATCTGGAATAAAAGCCACCCTTAGGACGGAAAAACCCCTGGAAGAACAGGCCCCCATGCAGGTGCAGGGAGGAAGTTCAGTCCTGTGGGCAGTGAATGTATCCAGAGGTAAGGGTACAGTTCAGCAGACCCCAAGAGGTTCTGCCTGGAGTTGAAGTGTTCCAACAGGTCAAATAAGAGCAAGGTGAGGAAATTCACAAAGGTAATTCATCCACTGCATCCCTAGAAATAATTTCAAGACTATCTTTCTTCTAGAACACTCCTGTTCTAGAAAGAACTAGGACTGCGAGAAATGACACTAAGATAGAACTTAAGCAGCGAAAACAAGTGGGAGGTCTAGTCATTCCCACCAATGAGACTGAAGCCGTCACTATGTTAAAACCAATTTTTAACATCCCCAGGCAGTTGCCAGCCAGTGACTGAATCTGAAGAGACTGATGTAGAGCATTTCCTGGGTTATACCATGGCTCAGACAGCTGCTTTGGTTCCAGAATGCCAGTCCCCGAAACCTTGCCAAACTTTTATTAGGATGCTTAGTGTTCTAACACCCTCTTACAAAACACTTTCCCATTCCCCTTGACTCAGGATCCATCATGATCTGACAACTCTCTCAGAACCCTCAGCTACCTCAGTTCTCACATGTTCCCTGTGTCTCTGTTTGGTAGCTGCTAAATTGGTTCCTGGTAACCTCTGCCTCCTGTTTCACACTTGTTTATCCTCCTCCCCTTGAGTGAGAAAAAGAACAGAAAATAGATTATAAATGACTACAATCCTAGCCCTCCCTGACAGCGCAGAGGATTAAAGTACCATACTAAGAAGCTAAAAGCCACTTCTGCATGAGTTTGATTCCCGCCTGCCACCGAGGTGACCACATGGCATGGCAGGCCTCTCCTGACCCGCCCGCTGCTCCCTTCAGCAGTGTACTTCTTCGATCTGCCTGTTCTGCTCCCCACTCTATCTCTGGTGAAGCCTCTCACCACCCCTGAACCTCTGGCCTGTACCCCAGTTCTGTATGCACAAATAAATAAATCTTTAAAAATAATAAAAATAATGAATGAATGAATGAATGACTACAATCCTGTCTTGAGCTAGAGGAAAACCAGCAGCCCTTCTTTAAGGTAACCTCAGGGAGAAAGTCATGCAGCAAAGGGATCGATGACTGCCAGCAGTCATGTGAGGGACTTTACAAATGGACACTCACCTTCTCCTCCCAGTCAAGCCTACAGACAAGGACACAGCTCCAGCTAAAAACTTGACTGCACTCTCATGAGAGAACTTGAGCCTAAGATACAGTTAAGCTACAAATGGAATGCTGGTCCACAGAAACACTGACATAATAAATATCTATTATTTTTAAATAGCAAATTTTGGAGATAATGTTTAAGGAGCAATAAAAAACTAATATATTATCCAATGTTCAGAGTGAGTAACAGGACATCTGAAACTTATCCCAAAGATTTGTCTAGCTGCATTTCATTAATAACTCTACTCCAACTTACAATGATATACTTCTGTGTATTTATGTAAACAAGATAGAAGCACTGATTCTTTATGTTTTGGGCAAGGTCTATCAGACGTTGTTGTAACAAATGTCCCTTATGTGTCAGTGGTTCACAGGTCTGTCAATTGGTTATAGCACGTCCAGATCCTGACATAGTCCAGTTCTGTACTATTTACTTTACCTCCCAGACAAAAGGACCCAGGCTAAACAGCTACTTTTGTATTTTTAATAAATATGGGTCAAAGATTTTATTAAACTAACCAATTATGAGAATCTGGTATTTACAGGCTTTTAAAAATAATATTAGTATAAGATTTCCAGGTAAGATTCAAAATTGATTAATGCCCGTTGGGGAAATAATGTCTAACAGTTGGGTTTATTTTTCCTCTGGATAGAAATTATTTTTGAAAAAATGAGGTAATGCTGGTTTATAACACTGTATATGATTTAGGGGTAAACAGATGTCTGTCACCATGCAGCACCTACCAACAAAAATGAAAAGCTGTTCTTATCTGGAGATGCTGTTCAGTTGGCAGAGGCAGGGACACAAGAGGCCAAGCTGAACCATCCAAACACATTTTTAGTTTAGATGTGGCATACAGCCTATCCAGGCACATTCCATTGGTCAAGCAAAAACAGCCAGCCATCTCAACGAGTGGCAGAAAGACAGGAAGTGTGCTGCAACAGAGACATGGGGAGTCATCAGGCAAAGGGCATTGGGCACTAATGTTACAGGGTAGCCCAGAGTGGACTAGGCCGCCTGTCTGTGGGGCCTCTCCCCCGAGCGCTCACAACTGCAGGGACACACACAAAAGGGTCAATAACGGGTTTATTTACAAAAGGGGAAAGGAATAGGAAACAACCCAGGGAAAGAGAGTGGGATACAAAAACAAAGTAATTGCAATACCTTTCAGCTAGGCTGACTGAACACACCAAGTCACACGATCTGGAAAGCTGCTTCCCAAGCGAGCCAGCGAGAGACAGAGAGAGCTCGAGATCCAGCCCCCAAGAGCTCCAATCATGCCCTATTTATCCCCCAAAATGTCCCAGAAATCCACTCCTGCTAGCTCCGCCCTGGGGTCCTGCAGTTCTCTCCCTGGTACTGCTGGGAGTTGTAGTTTCAAATCACTGGAGTAATATGTAGGGTCCAGAAAGCTGGAGTAGAGGTGGAGTCCATAAGACTCTGCAGAGTTCCTTTAGGACATCCTTCCCCTTAGCAATAATACATGGGGGTACAGGGGGTTGCACCAACAGTGATGAATTTAGACCATAATAGGAGTCAAAGAATTGATCCTGAGAAATTTAAGGTTCAAAAATATTAAGTGTGATCAATTCACCCCTGTAGAGAACATTATGAAAATACCGATCATTCCAGAAGCCACTAAGGAAAAGGGCAGAAAATACTGGACTATCAGCGGGAAGAGACACTGTCAGAGGAGGCACATCCCAAATTCGTGAATAGGGTTGAGTCAGGATGTCTTTTCAGTTACAGCTTTTAGAGACGGAAAATTGTTTCCCTTCAATAGGACACCTATTTAAAAGGTATTGTTCCACTCTTTTTAAAATGACTATGAACTGGCCCTCCCTGGTGGCGCAGCAGGTTAAAGCACAGCACTGAGAAGCTAAAGCCACTTCCACATGAGTTCAATTCCCGTCTGCCCCCGAGGTGACCATATGGTGTGGCAGACCTCTCCTGACCCGCCCACTGCTCCCCTCAGCAGTGTACTTCGTCGATCTGTATGTTCTGCTCCCCGCTCTGTCTATGGTGAAGCCTCTCGCCACCCCTGAGCCTCTGGCCTGTACCCCAGTTCTGTATGAACAAATAAATAAATCTTTAAAAAAAAAAATGACTATGAAGTGGGCCCTCCCTGGTGGCCCCTAAAGTTGGAGGGCAGCACTGCAAAGCTGGCCATGGCTGCTTCAGTGAGAGTTTGATCCCCACACTGGAAGTGGCCCACATGGCACGGCAGACCTCTCCTCTCTTGCTCACTGCTCCCCTCAGCAGTGTGCTTCACCGATCTGCCTGTTCTGCTCCCGACTCTGTCTCTTCTGAATTCTCTCACAGCTCCTGCCCCTCTGGCCTGTACCCCAGTTCTGAATTTATTAATAAATATAATATTAAACAAACAAATAAATAAAATATTTAACAAACAAACAAATAAATAAATAAGTAAATAAAATGACCACGATGTACTATAGGAAAACATGAGACTTCTTGTTACTCCATGAAATGGTTATCATGTCATATCAACACTGAACAGGGTTGGCCAGGAACATTATTAGAATTTCTAAAAAATTGTTAGCCCTGGGGAAAAAAAAAAAGAAGAAAGAAAAAAAACACAATTTTTTTTTTAACAACCAAAATGTTCCGGTAATGATTTTCCATTCTTTGCCTATCTTGATGCTTTAAATAGTTTCTAGGTTAAAAATATCTGCTATAATGAAAATAAGAAATAGGCAACAGCAAATTAGGAAGTAGGCAAAGCTAATTAAAATAATTCTGAAGCCTATTGAGATACAATCCTACTAGATGGTTTTTGTTTGGTTTAGTTTGGTTTTCAGAAATGGCAATGTTTCAACCTTTCTAGACAGTATTTCCACAGTTGATTTTTGAATTTAATTTCAATGGCATCAAAATAATTTTAAACAAAATATCACAACAATGCTATGCATTGCTATCTGGCAATCCTACTTATGTTCTGGGTGAAGGGCATCTCCCATATTTTCCTACAGTCCTTTATGAAAAGTGTCCTAATAAGCAAAGCAGTCACAGAAGAGACACCCAAGGGGCTAAGTAACCAATGCTACCATAACAAAAAGGCAAAGACAATTCTCTTCCATGGGAAGAGAAGGCAGAGGTAGGGTGAACTCTTGCCACTCGTCTTAGGATGCCAAAAATTGAGAGAGAAAGAGAGAGTGAGAGAGGTCAACATTTGCAGGTTTGCATAGGCTTACTTTTTTGGTAAGAAGACCCTTTCTTCTTACCAAAGTTCCCTGGAACTAGTCTCTGAGTTACTTCCAGCTTCCAGCTCATTCAGAGTTAGTTCATCTGGGTGGAAAAAGTAATAGGCAGAATCTACCTGCTGATTATGCCCAAGGTTATAAAATTTCAAAATGGTTTTAGCGTCTTCAGCAATGTCCTAAGACATTACAATAAGAATATTATTCCCTGAATGTTTGTTAGTATAACTTGTTACTATGTCTATTCACTGAGTTTTCCAAATTACTGGATCTCTAATTTTTTATATCATAATTTCCCCCACCATCTATTTGAACTTTCATGTATATCTGTGGAATATATCTGTATGTAATACATATAACAGATGTCATTAGGATTATTTCAATATATTAATCTATTGGGGTACACAAACTCTAGACAGAGAGAGAGAGTTAAAATACTTTCTCACACTTAACTAGCCATAAAGCTAAAAAATAACTTTTATTTGTTATAGTTAGCATTTCTGGCTACATTTTATTAATTTGAAATGCAAATAACAAAATTTTCTTTTTAAAGATACTGTTCTCCTGGCCCTCCCTGGTGGCGCAGCGGGTTAAAGCACTGCACTGAGAAGCTTAAGCCATTTCCACATGAGTTCGATCCCCGCCTGCCCCGGAGGTGACCACATGGTGTGGCAGACCTCTCCTGACCCGCCCGCTGTTCCCCTCAGCAGTGTACTT
>NW_004567137.1:4838245-4871637 GCF_000260355.1 Condylura cristata
CAATAAACTCCAACAGATGCCATTAGGATTATTTCAATATATTAATCTATTGGGGTACACAAACTCTAGATCTTAGTTATCTTGTAAAATGAGATGACTAATTTAAATTTCAAGTTCAGTCTTTTATCTATGTATTTTCTAAAATTAATTAAATAATTATTTGCAAGTCAAAGGAACTTATTTCCTTTTTCTCCCAGAAATGTCACAGGGAGAATTATAAAGTTTTAGGTGCTAAAACATCCACAAATTAAATAAAACTGAATATTCTTAAAAGACATATAAAACATAATATGGAATTATATTAAACATTTATGGTTGTGATTTCATATTGTCTTATTATACTGAAAACACAAAAATTATAACTATCATGTTAAACATATTTAAAATACATATAAACATCATGCAAAGCACAACTTTATAATTTGTTTTGGTTTACCATTCTTATTTTTGAACTCATTTCCTTGAAGTAGAAAATCTAAATTTATACATATTTGGATTCTAATATTACATGCATAGATTTTTTAAATATGAATTAATCTTTTGAACTAGAATATGAGTAATAACAACTAAACAGTTATTTAGGGAATTCCATTAAAATCTTACTACACTAACAGCAAAATTTCATTCAAATTCAAAAATGTTTGATTAAAGCTCCTTCCATCCTCCTGACAGTGCTTCCTGTACAACTACAAGCAGAAGCACCGAAGACTGACAACAGACAGTGATGAAAAGAGCTGGAAACTAAGGCATTCTCCCAAAACTTCAAGCCACAAATTAAAAATTAGAGGGCTTCTAAGACATGGAAATCCCTGGCTATCCACTAGAACTGTTCCAAATATTTATTATGCCTCTACCCATCAGTGAGTATAAAAAAATGATACTAAAATGTTTGTATGAAAGCAATAAAAATCAGTAACCATGAACACAATAATTTGTTTCTATGTACAGTGCTACCAGCCACACTTGAAATTTGGTTCCACTTTTAGTCAAGGCTCTCTCCTCACTGAATTACTCAAGCAACCGAAGCCCAAATTAAACCATCATATTGACGGTCCCTGGCAACTCTGACAAGGGTTGCTTCGGGACACACACTTTAGATAGATACAGTACTGAATTTACGTTCAACCTCATGCGCAGGTTGCCTATTATAAGGAGAGCTATTGAGAGTGGAACCATATGTTGGGCCCAGACAGTGATGCTGAACGAAGGCCACCCACACTATAGTCTCATTTCAGTACAGTTGTTAAATAGCCAATGATACTAACCAAAATGAGGACCACTGGTAACAGGAGCCAATTTTGTGTGTGGATGATTATCTTTATCATATAATTTAAAGTTGGATGTGGAGACTCTAGCTCTCAATATTCAGGCCCCATGTTGTCTGAAATTTACCAGTAATAATTTCTTCCATCAGAGTACTTATTTCTTCTTCAAAGTAATAGGGCTGTTTTTTGAAGGAGATTATTTGCGGGAGGAATACTCAAAATCTTAGCATGAATCCATTTGCCAGCTATTTTATTCGGTCATTAACTGTTTTCATTCATTCACTCACCTAGTCAATTCTACCTTGAAATGTTTAAATTCTACATGCAAAACTACCTTAAAGGTGATCGAGATCTTGAGGTGAACTTGGCAGCAGCACACTGGACTAGTGAAGGTACCCAAAGTGAAGTGAGAGGCACAGAAAAGGGGAAAGAAATTTGCCAAATCCTGTTACTTCACAGTTTTGACTAAAGCAGGCATTGGTGGGGCCCACAGGTGTCCACTGTCAACCACAGCCTGTGAAGCGTGCAAAAGCTGCCTTAAAAAAGGGAAGTTGATTTAGCAAATACAGGATTCCCTAGAGTCCATAATTTCATTGGTTCACAACAAGTTTTCCTTAGCTTTAAAAATTTTTATACAGTAAATGCTATAGTGACAGAATCCAATTAGTCTCCCAAAGAAGCTGCTCAACATATTAAGATGCATATGTTCAGCAAATCTAAAACTGAGAATTTTATCTTCCTCATCAAGCCAACTCCCTATTTTTGTAGATAGACCCAGACATAAGACCCGAACCCTCAAAATCACCTTTAATTATATATTCCAAATATTTTTTGATTCCCATATTGCATCTGTGGGCTTATTTTTCATTCTCTATTTCAATTGTTCACTTCTTCCATAGGCCTACCTCATCCTGAGCTAATATATCTACAACTGAATTAATCTTTCCACCTTCTGTATTTCCTTCCCTCTTCCATATGAAAAACTACCACTACCACCTCCTTTTGGCCATGTTGTTCATGCCTGTAATGTACTGAAAAGATTCAATAATTTCACTTCAGGTCCTTGTATCTCAATACAAATTATTCTACAGCTGATCTCTAATCAGTCTCTCTCCTGACCTTCATAGTTTCATATCCCAATACCTTAGTTTGCCATTAAAGCTATCCTCAAATTATCTTTACCATCTTATGTATAATCTTCAAGCTTCAGTTCAGTCAAAATGATTTATTTACCACTCTTTAACTATTTTTTATCATCACATTTCCAGAATGTGGGGGGGAGGGGGTGAAGTAGAAAGAGAAAGATTTAAGCTGTAAGCTACTTCTGACTATTCTTAGAACTTCTTGGCTAGATTTCCAACTATAAAATGAAGTCTTATAGTTTCTCACCTCTCATCCTTATAGGGTCTTTATCAGGATCAAGGAAACTAATATTTATGGACTTTATGATATATGCTTAAATTCTGATTTAATAAAGCAATTGCATTAAAATAATATTTTATTACAATATTACAATGATACTATGATATAGGAAGATTTTACTTTCAGTTTGAAGATAAGAAAATTGAGGCAATATAAACTATAAACAACTATGTGTATGTATATAAACAACTGTAAAAATGTGTAAAGTCTTTGTCATGTCTTTAAGGTAATCTTAATATTTCCTCCCATTTTGCTTCTAACTACATTTTAAATTATAAATGACTTTATATCTTTCTTTATAATATATCCCCTCAGGATAATTGGTCAAGTTGGTAATTGTTTTTATGTAGTTTCAAATTTATTTTGATATACAATTTATACTTTTTCTTTTCCATGAGGAGAGGTTAAAATTTTTCTCCCTGTATTTTTGTCTATTAGGTGGCAACCACATACCTGATAAAAAAAAGAGGTTTTGGAGGCATTACTAAGAAAAAGAGATCCGCTTCACTTAAGGGATTGCCTCAGAGTATACACATGTAAGTAAAGAAAAATATTATAAGTATGAATAACTAAATATTTGTCCTGTTTGCAAATGTTTCAAGATATAATTAAATGAAATCACCCAAATCTGACTTGATGATGGGGACAATATTCAGAGTAATTCAAAACTATTTGCTGCACATTTTCAAAGGTCTATTAGTGATGAGACAACTGAGGATACCTTCACTTCACCAGTGAGAAATACAACAGGCAAGATAATGACAGACACAAGCTTTGTAACTTGGCTTTGAAGATTTAAGTAGAGAAGTAAAACTAGTTTATACTTGAACAAGGACTTGTTTGTTCTATTTATCTCAAGCTAAATCCAACCATCAGAACATGTTGGATGAACTTACATCTCCATATTTGAACAGAATTTAGTGAGAATTTGTTGATAGATAAAGTTAGGAAAATAAACCACTTTCCAAATTTGTATGTGTACGGTATGTACTGTATGTATATACTGTATTTTATGTTAATTAACTCTAAAAACACATGAATTTCTTTGGTAGAAAATTTAAATGGAATCTTCTAAACAACTTTTAATTAAATACAAGAGTTTGGATCACAAGGCTGGTTCATTCAACTTAAAATGATGAATGTTAGGTTTACATGCTGATTAAAACTCATTGGTTAAAAAGAAGAATTAGAATTCTGCTATTTTCCTTAGGAAGAAAGTGTTTTTTTTTTTTTTAATAGTGCCTTGCTCATCTGTCATAAACATTTTAGGAGGATGTTTTCTAAGTCCTTTTTTTTTTTTTTCAATATCAAACAGGATGCCTGGCATGAACTTCATATTTCCTTTATTGTGCTGTGTTAAATTGCAAGTACCATTCTATATTTCAATATAAGAAATAAGTGTGGACATATCACCTTTCTAAGGCAATGTTCTTGAAATAAAGTATGAACAAGGGAAATTAATCCATCAACCTATTAGATGATGATGGGTTAAGGAGACTATCTTTTCCAACTTCTGAGGTCATGTGTTTTGGCTTTATCCACTAGAGGGGGTAATGTTCTTCCATCCCAAAAGGATGTGGAATTATCCCAACAAGATTTAATGCATATAATAACCTTATATCTTTGAGACCAGTTTAATCAAATAATATAATAAAATGGATACCCAAATTTTTAACAAATGTTGACCAAAACATCTGTCACAGAAAGTTCAGAAGCAATTATTGTTAATATCCATCATAAATCTTATAAAATCTGTGGTTGCAAAGATGGATAAGTATGTGTTAGATGAGAAAGGAGAATTCACATAAAGTAATGTTTTCTATGATCATTTCCAAAAATATTACACACTTTTTCATGTGATTAACTTAAAACTTACTATGATTGACAATTGCATAACTGACTGTTTTGCTCTGTAAGGAGGAAAATCACCTCTATATTTTAAGGATATATTTAAAAATAATGGGGGGATTAAATACATTTATAAATGCTCATGACAAGTATCATAAATACATAAATATGGTGTAGTAGAACATAGTTGAATAATGATAAAGGCTTTGGAATACTTGAAGATCAACAATGTAGAGATGGAACTGTTATTTTTATACATAAAGTTATCATTGTCCCTGTTTACCACAATAATGATTTTTTTC
The DNA here is from genome assembly GCF_000260355.1 of Condylura cristata. NCBI lineage: Eukaryota > Metazoa > Chordata > Mammalia > Eulipotyphla > Talpidae > Condylura > Condylura cristata. The sequence continues at coordinate 4,843,083 of NW_004567137.1, forward strand.
AATAAATTTCCAGTCAATAAGATAAGACTGCTTTTTCTTTGAATACAGTGAAAAATATCTTAAATGGCAGAATAGCCAATCATATCTGGTTGTTAAAAGATAATCAGAATAATTGGTTAGAAATAACCAGTTGCCAAACTGATGAGATGTCATAATTATAATTAACTGTGCTATTAGGTCAGTTGTTTAAGCCATTTCTATGAATAAGGAAAAGTCTAATCAAAATGCAGAATAATTAGTTCAGTTAAAAGGGAGACATAATTTGTGAAAAGCAAGTATATTACATCAACTGGATTTTTGATATTTCTAGTCATTTTTAAGAAATAAAACATATTTCTGGCTCCTAAAGACTATTCCCCTTAATAACAACTACAATCACAATAGTGATTTCAAAGGGTGGGTAAATACCAGTTCCATCATATAACTTTTGAAAGTATTCCTGCCTAATAATGGACTACGGTAGAGGACTATGGGTGACTTGGTGGTAGACATAGTGTGGTGGCACACATTTGGACAGGGAAGAGCCTGTTTTTCTAAATCATATACAATATTGTGCACCAATGTTGCCTCAATACAAATTTATTTTAAAAGGAAGTAAAAATGAATGTGATCAAATAATAAAAAAAAAAGGGGGGGGGGAATGCCTTTCCAGAGATCTTGCAGGAATGGTTCAGTGGGTTTGGGGCAAGACTTCAGTATGAGGACCTTTTAAAAATCTCTGTATCCACTTTAATGGACAGGTCTGGTTGAGCAACATGCCTGAAGGAGGTAATTTTACATGATGTTGCTTTTTGATCCCTAAAAGGTATGGTATTAGGAGGTGTTTTGAGGCAAGAGAAGAAAATCTAAGTGAATTAAAGTGAGTTTTTATAGGAAATCTCTTCTTGTATAAGTGAAAGTAAAGGCCTCAAAAATACCTATGTGGGATAGCGAATTCCACATTACAGTGCAAATAAACATGCTTTTGAAGTCCTACATTGTTTCTTAGTAATTTGTGCTTCCTGGACATCATCCAAATACAACTAACAAATGCTTGAAGAAAGGTCTTAGAGCATCATGGAAAATTTTTTGCTATAGACAAGAACAAATATTTACAAACAATAATTCTAAATAGACCAAAGACCCTATGAAGAACCATATATTTTCATGTAATTATATTATCACAAAACAGTTATTTAAAATGTGAGCAATAGATGTATTTATTATATGCATTAAGGCAAATGTTAATGAGATCACACCTCAAATGGAGATTTTGTAATAATTGGGAAGTTAAACTATATGCATCTGAAATAACATTGATCTGTTTCACCATAAAATGTGTCACCTGTGATATTTTGCTAAAAATGGGATTTTAGACATATTGTAGATAACTGTTACCAATTTACAGGCCACAATTTACTGTAATCAATATAAGAACAATGTACAATATAAGAACAATGTAAAACAAAACAAAACAAAAATGTCCTTTGTTTTTCTCCTGCAGTCTTCTTCAACCTATTTTAATGCTTACTGAAAAAACAATATAGCTAAAAGGAGCTAAGGGTATAATTCCTAGATCAATAGAAGATTCATATGTGCACAAATAATTGCAATGTAGTAGTACATTATGCCCTCAATGAAAGATGCAGGGAAGGATAGGACGCCAAAAGGAAAAGTACCCAAATCTTCCTATAAGAAGTCTAGAGGTGGTGAGGGTTAGCTGATAAACAGTGTGTGTGTATCTTGATAACAGTATGATTATGAGTGACTGAAAGCTAGAGGGCCAATCACTGAAGCATCAGAAATAATTCCAAGTTTCATTACTTCATTCATTTCAACCAAGTTTTGGAGTACTTACTCTGTACAAGAGGGTATTTTGCTTCAAAAGTAAATAATCCCAAGAGATAGGTCCAGAATTATCCAGCAAATAAAACAGAGTATGATGCATGGCATGTGGAGATGGAAAGTGCTATAGAGGAGGATTTAAAGGAAAGATCTCCCAGAGAGCACTAAATGGGGCCTCGAGAGCAGGATGGGTTCTATACACATGTAATGCATGTCACATTGTCTGTTATGCTAATGAGACACATAGACTACATTAAGTAAGCATCTTTTTCTGAACTAATAATGTAACTAAACAAGTAATGCTAGTCTTGCCAGACAAAATATAGGAAGCCCAGTAGTATTGTAGTATATAAAATATTGATGGGGCTTATGCGTAAAAAAATCATTTATTTGAAACTGGAAATCAAATAACTACATACACACATGTCTATATACACATGCATGCACATTTTGTTTTTTTCCCCCTAAATCTGGTGGTCCTAGGTGATAATGTATAATTTTATGGCTTGTCAAAGTTACCAATACAATGATATCAATATTTGACCTTTCACTCAAGAATAAACTCACTTACTTTATGCTGTTTGGAGTTTGGTTCTTCCCTGAGCAAACAAACTGCATAAAATAAGGGGAAAAAAAGAAGAAAAGACATTTGTGAGTTAAAAACCAGCAACTGGGGCCCTCCCTGGTGGCGCAGCAGGTTAAAGCACAGCATTAAGAAGCTAAAGCCACTTCAGCATGAGTTCGATCCCCGCCTGCCCAGGAGGTGATCCACATAGCGAGGTAGACCTCTCCTGATCCACCAGCTGCTCCCCTCAGCAGTGTACTCCGTTAATCTGCCTTTTCTGCTCCCTACTCTGTCTCTGGTGAATCCTCTCACTGCCCCTGCACCTCTGGTCTGTACCCCAGTTCTGTATGCATACATAAATAAATAGTTAAAAAAAAAAAAAAAAAGACCAGTGACTAAAGATGAACAAATGAAAAAAAAAAACAAAAAAAAACAAAAACAAAACTCCAGTGACTGAATTGAGACTGCACAGAAGGTAAGGGTGATAGACATTGAGGAGAATGTTGTTTGCACAGACAGGTACAAAGATGAGGGGGGTAAATTACAGGAAAAGTTTTAAGAAAACATTAACAAGGGAATGAAAAACCAAAGGGGCTAAAAAGGATAAGAATGAAAAATTGATGGAAAAGGAATAAAAATACAGCAGAAGATACAGAGATAGAACCAGGATTGACAAGGTGTAAGGTGTAGCAAAACCCCTCTTATCTCAACACATATGTCTCTGTGCTCAAGTAGTTGATCTATTTATTGCTGTTACCTCTGGAACAATCACCAGTCATCAGAAGGACAGGAACATAATGCTTGCTTCAGGACAGCTGAGATAGAGAAACTGGCCACCAATGGCATGGAAAAGAAAACCAGTGGTCTGAGGGAAGTATGCAGGGCAATAGGGGGGGGGGAGGGAGGACACATACATATACACATGCACAAACCACATACATAGACACAAGGAGAAAAAGTTGGGATGATGTAGCATGGATAAGTTCTAGGAAAGGAACACAGGCTGAGAATAAAAGTCTTTTCAAAATAAATTCTTTTCCAATACAATGGAATATTAGTCAACCTTAAAAAGAAAGCTAGCATATGCAACAACATGACTGAAACTTGAGGCGATCATGGTTAAGTGAAAAAAAAAATTTCATGGAACGACAAGTACTGTATTTCACTTACATAGAAGTTGTCAACTGGAGGGGAATGGTGGTTCTGGGGGGCAGGGTTGTGAGGAAAAAAGGGAATATTACTAACCAAAATGTATCAAAATTTTGGTAAGCAAGATAAACACATTCTAGAAATCTGCTGAATGAGGCCATGTCTATCATGAACAATATTATATTGTTCACTGAAAATTTAAAAGGATAGATCTCACACTAAGTGGTCTTACTATATTGGAATAAAACCATAAAATTACCTATCATGAAAACTGTAAACTGTGAGGAAAAATTTTCAAATTTACAACAAATAATTTGTCTAATTCCTTCGAAATTGTTCCATATGAGTTTTTCTTCCAAAACGATATAAGCAAGGATAGAGAATACCTCAATGACATCTGCTTGGGACTTGTGGACTAATGTTGAGGCATTAGTCACTGTAAAACAGATATAGTCTGATAACAATTTAATTAATCAACCTAAAAATTCTGTGATATTCAACCAGAATCCTCGACAAAAGTTGATGATTTTATAGGACAAGAACTGGTTCCCCCAAATAGCTCAGTGATACATAGGGTAAAATTCTTAATATATATACATATATATATGTATATAATTTACTGGAAATAAATTATACTTATACTTTGATTCTTAATAATGGTTTTGTACATGTGTAGGAAGGGCAGGATGGAGGAAGAAACATTCCTTGAAGAATTTTATTTTTCTGCTTCCAAAACTGAAGAACAAAAATTATTTTTTTTTCAGATGTATTTATTTATGCATACAGAACTGGGGTCCAGGCCAGAAGTGCAGGGCCAGTGAGAGGATTCACCAGAGACAGAGTGGGTAGCAGAACAGGCAGATAGACGAAGTACACTGCTGAGGGGAGCAGCGGGCGGGTGGGTCAGGAGAGGTCTGCCGAGCCATCACTTTCAGGGCTGGTGAACAAATTCACACGGAAGTGGCTGTGGCTCGCTTACAGTGCTGTGTCCTAACCCATTGTGCCACCATGGAGGGCCCAGAAGAAACAAAATTCTACACTGATGGCCAAAGTTTGTTGTCAGTTCCTCAAAGAGAGAAAACTCTTTTCTAGGGAATTGCAGGACAGCTTCAACTGTCCTTCCTTGAAAACCTGTCTCCCAATAAATCAGCCATGTAGACAGAAAACACTTCCTGTAAGAAACCACTGTTTCTTCCTCAGCCTCCTGCTTGTCTCTCCTACATGATACTTATCACATCTAGAAAGGATAAAGGATTAGGAATCACATGCCCTTGTAATTTTACAGTCTTCTGTGTATGACCAAAAACAGCAGTGAAATATTTATGTCAACTCAGAAGATAGTCTCCAGAAGCAAACAAGAACACTGTGTTGTTCACTTAGAAAAATTTTCAAATTAGCATTTGAGCATAATTTGAGTCCAAATACGTTGTGGTTAAGAAACACAAAGCCAAAAACATTCGAACAATAGGACATTGAGTAAGGGTAAATTTAGTACTTAACACTTGGGTCTCTCTCACACACATCATACAACTACATTCTTACAGACTGGGGAAAGTAAGGCTTATTGGCACTTGTATAACAAAGATTTATGGATTTTATTTCAATAAAAGCCAGTAGTTGGATGTGGCTGCTAAAAAGTTAATGCACCTTTTGAGTGTGGTAATAGACCTATAATGGTGTGGGTGAGGGAGAGATTGTCCTGCCCCAGGAGCTCCCTGGAACGATCTTGGTCTTACATTCAGCTCTAAGATCTGAAGAAAACAGACAAATTAGACTTATTCAAAGGGGGAATAATCCTTAGATGAGAAAAATCAAAACAACTTCCCATGAATTTCACCCGAACATACTGGAAATAAAAGCCTAGAAAAGAGAAGATTCTCTAGAATATTAGCCCAAGAAGAAAAATGTTTGTTAACTTCAAATTATTTATCAGATAAATGGAAAAGAAATTAGGCATGTTCTGATAAACAGCAGACCTAGAGCCAATAAATTGATGTTACAAGGAGACATTGGTTCAATACAGATTTACCCTGCTTTTCAAAATGTTACATTCTGCCACTTCACTTTCATTTTACGCACAAAGGAAGTCCTACACTTTGATATCACTGTCCTCGACATTACCAATATTATTATTTCTTACACACCCACACTATTTGCCACATTATGAAAGACCAACATTAGTACAGCAAATACTGGTCATTTCATTCAGGGTGGTTTCCTTATATCCTAACAAAAAAAAATCCCATAGCCACCCAATGAAAGGACAGAACTAGAGGACCCCTTTCACATAGCCACAGTCTCTGGCCACTGTTGGCACAAAGGATTAAGTATCAGCACAGTGAAGCTGTGGCCAGCCACTGCAGCAGGAGTTTGATGCCAGGCCAGGGAGCTGACCCACATGCGGAGCAGACCTCTCCTGACTTGCCTGCTGTTCTGGGCAGTGTATTTCAGTAAATCCATCTGTCCTGCTCCCCTCTCTGTCTCCGGTGAATCCTCTCACCACAACTCCTTCTCTGACATACACCCCAGCTCTAGTACGCATAAATAAATAAAATAAATTTCAAAAATAAATAAAGTCACAGTTTCTAAATATTTTGGGAGCACTGAGGACTTCCTGTACCTGTTTTCAGGAAGCGCAGAAGTTCAAAGCGTCCGGAAAACAGGTTGCTTTTACGACACAGCGTAAAGCCATCCCGTCGCAAAGCACGACGGTTTTCCGGCAGTCGCTCTGAGGGAGGCGCGAGCCCGCGAGCGGAGAGGTCGCTCTGCCTATTCTGTGCAAGCTGTGCTTTTACCACACCCTCCCGCTCTTGCAAAATGTGAGTGGGTTTTAGGTTCTCTGTTATTTCGTAGGATTTGCTGGATTATTTCTTGAGCCTGGGAACTCAAAAAACTTCCCATCAGTGAATGATAATTGCTTGTTGCTTATGCCATTCCCTATGCTTATGAAAAGTTGCATAAAAATGCGGGACTTCTGGGTGGGGATGGGGAACCTGTATGCAGAAGTATTGGTTTTCTGAATTTTGAGTTGGTTATTTAGGTTTTTTTTTTAATTAATGAAGTACCATTGTTTTACATCGTTATTAATATTTTGACAATATAGGATTTATCCCCTCAGTTGTGGGCATCAGAGTTGTCCCACCAGCAAAGTATCCGTAGACTTCAGTGCAGCCCATTGTGCTCTCCCTGTCCCAAGGTCATTCTCACTCCTCCCTCTCCCTTTCTAGATGGCTCAGATCTATGATCAGTTTTTAAGAATTATGTTTAAAGTTTGTCTTTGAGTCCTTTGTTTGGTTTTTCTATATTCCACATATATGTGACACTGTTTGGTGTTTATCTTTCTCTTCTGGTAACATTATCCCTTCCAGCTCCAGCCCTGTTGCTGCAAATGGCATCAGTTTATCTTTTTTTTTTTTTTTTTGATTACTGACTAGTATTCCTTTCTGTATATATACCACATCTTCTTGATTAGAGTGGGTTATTCCAAATGAGGAACTTCAAGGAAGACTGGAAAACCAATGGATTTAATGTTAATGAAATGACTGTGAGGATAAATGTGTACGATAACATTTAAGACTTTGGAGACCTTATAGAGCCTGTAAAGTCACATTATATGAAATCAAACAACTAGAATCCACATTGAGGGTTTGTGTAGCACTGAAAAAATAATTAACTTCCTTGTTTCCCAGTTTCATCATCTTTGAATAAAAACAGTAGAAACTAACTCAGAATTATTGGGAAAATTAAATGAGAAAACACATCTATAGCCATGTTTTTGTTTTAAGATTCAGTTCCCTTCTATTCTTGGCAGTTGGTAATCATTCATAAGAAGGCTTTTATTTAACGTGAACAATCTCTGCATTGGGTACTCTTTCAATATTCTCTGCTGTTGCTTCCATGCTTGGTATCTATCATCTACCTCTGTATCATCTACTTATTTATATCACTTAGCAGGATACAAAAGCTATTAATATGCTTAAGATCCATTCACACTCTGTTAGCTGTGAGTACAGTGTAGTTATAGCCCATTAAGTGTTGACAAAGTTAGTATTTCTTGTATTAATGTTACCTTGGGAAAATGCAGAAGAGAAAAGAGTAAATTCATAGATCTTGATTTCAAACTTGTGACAAACTCCTCACATTATAATTTGCACCCCATTAATTAACTGAGAGGTTTTTTTTTCTTAATCACTGCCTGTGATGTGGCCTATTTAAGCATAAAGAAAGTACATGGAGGGGCTAGAACTCTCAAAAGATGTTCTGGATGAGACAGAGACCCAGGATACATTTGGGTTAGGGGCAGGAGAGGAGTGCAAAGTGAGGAATCACAGGGCATTTTAGCATTCAAGAATGAAACCACACATTTTTATATGTATCATTTTCCTGTGAGATAAAATCTTTGAAGCAAAAAGTATATATGTAGGTGTGTGTAAATGTGTGTGTGTTTGTCTTCAAGGCCAACTTCATTAATATGTAACCTGCACAATTGCACAGAGCACAGAGCACCATGCATAGAAGGTTCTACACTTGGTTTAATGTTCTTCTTTTGCAGCATTGAAGATTTTAGTAATTGTTGAGCATTGAATATACATATATATATATATGATCATGCAATATATAATCACTCCTATTTAATTTCATAGCAGGCATTCGAGATATTTACATTTGTATATATTGATTGTCATCATTTCTGAAGATGACTGGTAGTAATCTAGCAGGTCATCCACAAGTCCTTACAACCCTTGACTATGATTTATCTAGGCTAGTAGATCTGGATTATTTTAATGCAATAGGTACTCTATTATTATTTTTCTGTATTATGAACTTCAGCTGTCTTTTGACTACATTTACCCATTACAGTTTTTTTTTGAAGATTACTCTTTTTAGTAGAAATAAAGAAGCAATATAGAAATGATGCCACTATGCCCTCACCCTTTCGTGAATTATAATTACATTATCTTGAGCAAGAGGCCTAATTCTTCATTTTTATTTTTTGTTCAGGAAGCTTAAAATATCATTTGGTTGTCTTCAAGAGTTTTTCTTCTACCAATAATCTCAGCTTAGTTTGGACTTCCAGTTTTTCTGACACAGCTTTAAAAATTCAGATCACTTTTTTCCCCACTCATTCTTATCTTACCTCCTCTGTGATTTATATTTGTCTTTTTTTTTTTTTGGAAGATTTATTTATTTATTCATACAGAACTGGGGTACAGGCCAGAGATGTGGAGGGTGAGAGGATTCACCAGAGACAGAGTGGCGAGCAGAACAGACAGATGGACGAAGTACATTGCTGAGGGGAGCAGCGGGTGGGTTAGGAGAGGTATGCCGACCCATGTGGATCTCCTCTGGGGAAGGTGGGGATCGAACTCATGCAGAAGTGGCTTAAGCTTCTTAGTGTTGTGCTTTAACCCGCTGTACCACCGGGGAGGGGCCTATATTTGTCTTTGAATCCTGCCTTTTGCAACAAAGTGTATGAACCTGGAGAACATTATCCTTAGTGATGTAAACTAGATGAAGGAAGACAACTACTTTAAGATGACACTCATACTGAATATATAAAGAAATAAAACGGGCCTCCCTGGTGGTGCAGGGGGTTTAGTGGAAGCACAGTGACGCTGTTGGCTGCCACTGCAGCACGAGTTTGATCCCCAGCCGGGGAGGTGACCCATATGGCACAGCAGACCTCTCCTGATCTTCCCACTATTCCCCTTAGCAGTGTATTTTAGATGATCTGCTTGTTCTGCTTCTTACTCTGTCTCTGAGGAGTCCTCCCACCCCTATAACCTCTGGCTTACACCATAAATAAATCTTTTTATGCATAATAAATCTTTTTTTTTAAGAAAACAAATGGATAAACATATAAAAAAAATAAACTTTTAGACTTGTAGGACCAAATTAGTTGAACCAGAGAAGTAGGATGAGAGGTAGGCAAATTGGATTGAATGAGTTGTATGGCAAAGGGTGGAACTGAACTTCTAGTGGTAAACTCAACCTAGTATATGTAGACTTTGCTTTGTAATGATGCATACCTGAAATCTATAAAATGTTATAATGCAATGTCATTTCAATACAAAATTAAAAAATAAATCTGAACTCATTCTGTAACCCTGTTGCCTGGGTTACATTATGTGCTTCTTTTGCTTATCTTCATTGGAATAATTTGTTTAATATTTAGTATTTACAGTAATACTTTTAGAAAATTCTCATTGCCAAATCATCCCCGAATGTTTAGTTCATTAAAACCTCAGACCATGATAATTTTCTTTGATCTTTAAAAATGGTGTGCATATGCAGAGAGATGGTTTAGACAAAACTAAACTAGTAATTAACCCTAGAAGTCTGATTGTAGAATTGAGCCTGGCAAAGAGGGAAGGGGAAGGTGGAAATTAGGGATGGAGGGAAGCCCAATGGACTATTTGAGGAGATGTATGTCTTGGTGGGAGGGTGGCATGGCCACATGTGTGTGAAAAGGTATCATTCTATGTCTCTGGCCTATGAATGCATATACAGTGTTATAGATCAATGTTACTGCAATAAAAAATAATTCTTGATTTATATACCAAAATATAAATGAAGTTTTGAGGGTTTACAGTCTAGGCAGATAGAAAAATAACTAATTGCATCTGACTCAGAGCCAGTGCTCAGTGATCTCATAGAATGAATGAATGCATGCATAAATATATCAACTTAAGACCACAACTGATATGATATTTGGTCATTTAAATAATTGTATATTTACCTAAACTTCTCAGTTGTTGTTATAGTTATCTTCCACAATTCCTCTCTTGCATCTCAATCTTGATTAATGTGTAATCTTACATTATATATGAAATTGTTACATTTATGAAGGGATAGATTACATTGTTGGATTTAACTTCATGCTATATCATTTAGGACTTTGCATCCATATTCATGAAAACTATTGGACTGGTTTCTTTATTGCAGTGTTTTTACTTGGTCCTAGAATTGGATAATCGAGGCCTCATAGAATGGAATTTTTTATTGATTGTAAAGAATTGGTATTGTTTCTTTTTTCAATGTCTGGTAGAAGTCGTCAATGAACCCATCTGAGCCTGATACTTTCTATTTGGAAGATCATTCAGTAATCAATTTCTCTACTAAATATAGTGCTAATCAGATTGTTGATGTGTCCTTATGTGTTTTAGTAGTTTTTAGCTCTTGGGATGTTAGTCCATTTCACCTAAGTGATCTGATTTATGGACATGTAGTTATTTATAATGTTTCTTTATTATCCATCTGTTTAGTAGTGATGAATTCTTTCATTTCTCACACCAACAATTTATATCTACCTTCTTTCTTTGGTTAGCCAGAACAGAAGTTTATCACCTTTTCAAAGAATCGCCTTTCTATTTCATTGATTTTCCATATTATTTATTTTCTATTAACAATTTCATTGATTTCTGTTCTAATCTTTATTATCTTATTCCTCCTTCCTTTAGATTTAATTTTTTTCTTTCTAATTTCCTAAGGGTATGTGTTGGCTTTTAAATGGTTTTCTTTCATAATATGTGCATTTAATGCTATAAAGTTTTCTACAAGCACGTCTTTTGCTCCATCCCCAAATTTCAGGGTGTTGTAGTTTCATCTTCATCTAGTAGAAATTGTTTTTAGTTGCTGTTGACACCTTCTTGACTTATGGGTTATTTGGAAGTGTACTGTTTCAATTCGATATTTCCAAACACTAGGGGATTTTCTAGCTATCATTCCTCTTATCAATGGTTATAATTAGATTGTGGTTTGAAAATTTACTCTATATAATGTTTTACTTTAACTTTGTTGTGGTGTGTTTTATTGCCAAGATGTAGTCAGTCTATTGTTGTTACATATACATATGCATATAAGTACATATTCATATGCACTTGAGATGAATTTATTTTTGGCTCGGTTGTGGCATGAAGTATTTTTTTATGTGCCAGCTAGATTAAGTTGAATGATACTGCTGTTCAGGTCATCTGTATCCTTTCTGAGTTTCTACCTGGGTATCGATTACTACTGAGGATAGTGAGGTGTACAACCTCAATAGTAGATTTGTTTGGTTCTTTTGTAAGTTCTATCAGTTTTTGCCTCATATATTTTGTCTCTCTCTTACTAGATGTTTACATGTTTAAGATTGTGGTCTTATTGGGGTACTGAACCATTTATGATTATGTTGTGTCCTAATTTTTTCTGGTAATTTTTTCTTACTTGTTATGGAGTTGGCTTTGTTTGAAATTAATATACTACTCTAGATTTTTTTTTATTAATTTTAGCATGTCTTTCTCTTTTCCTTTACTCTTTGACTTAGTCTTTATAATTAAATGAAATTTCTCATAGACAACATAAGGTTGTGTCATCTTTCTTGTCCACTTTGACAATAGATGTATTTTAAATGGTGTATTTAGATGATCAGTATTTAAGGGATGGACATAATTGGATTAATGTCAATCATATCTATTTACTTTTCTTTTGTATTTGTTTTTTATTTCTCTCCCTATTTTTTTTCTGAATGATCTCAGTAACTGAATTTTATCTAATAACATTTTATCTACTCTCTTAGCATACCAATTACACTATTCTTTAAATTTAATGATTACCTTAGAGTTTAAGTTAAATACTTTAAATGAATCTAAGTCCATCTTCAAATAACATGTACTGCTTTCATACAGTGCAGATTCCTTAGAACATAGTATTCCCAATACTTCCCTCCAATTTTTTTCTGACATTGTTTCATTTACCCATTTTCCCTAATCACTCAATACATTATTACTACCATTAACTTATACAAAATCTATATCATTATCCTTCTGTTTGAAGAATTAATTTTAACATTTATTGCAGTCAGATCCATTGGCAATCACACTTTAGTTTTTGCTTGTTTCAGAAAGTTTGAATTTCTCCTTTTCTGAAAGATAGGTTTTACTAGGCATAGAATTCTAGGATGGTTAGTCTTTTCTTTTTTTTTTTTTAAAGATTTATTTATTTGTGCATACAGAACTGGGGTACAGGCCAGAGGCTCAGGGGCGGCGAGAGGCTTCACCAAAGACAGAGCGGGGAGCAGAACAGTCAGATCGACGAAGTACACTGCTGAGGGGAGCAGCGGGCGGGTCAGGAGAGGTCTGCCACGCCATGTGGTCACCTCCGGGGCAGGCGGGAATCGAACTCATGCAGAAGCGGCTTTAGATTCTCAGTGTTGTGCTTTAACCCGCTGCGCCACCAGGGAGGGCCAATTAGTCTTTTCTTTTAATGCTTTAAAATTTTTACTTTACTTACCTGGTTTCTGATGAGAAATGGACTGTACAACTAACATTTTATCCTTACCCCTGTACAACTAACGTTTACTTATTCTCTCCCAGGCTTTCTGTTGATTTTCTGAAATGTGAGTATTGCATGACTAAGCGTGTGTTTTTCTTTTTTCCTTTATGTAGGTAACATTCATTTACAATACTGTGTATAATTTAGGAGAGTAGGCTCACACCTCCTTAGATGTGTGTTACTAACCAGCCCCACCATCTAAGCAACCATAATCCTGTATTATAGACCTTGGTGCCCCATTATTCCTTTGTGGCCATCTCCACCTTTCTTCTATGGTTTTGATTTTTAATTTATTTAACATGGTGTTATCTGTACTTCCTGGATTTATGTTTTGATATTGATGTCTGTGTCACACTTCTAGAGTTATCATAGAAAATTCCTATTGATAACAACAGGAATTTGTTCTCTCACAGTTCTGGAAATCTGAATTCAAATTGTCATTAGATCTCTCTGAAGGTTCTAGGGAAGAATCTTTCTTGCATTTTCCTGTAGTTTCTGTTGATATCCAACAATATCTGGCAATTCTTGGCTACATCACTCTAATCTCAGCCTTCTTCTCATCACCTTTCTCATACTTCTTCACATGAGCTTCTTATACAGACAGCATTCATTTGATTAAGGGCCCACCCAAATCTACTCTGAACTCCTCTTAAAAAAAAATCTATCTATCGAGATTCTGTTTCCAAATAAGGTCACATCTGGATTCTGACTTGAATCAAATTTGGAGGGGAGAATAATTTAACTCAATATGGGTATGTAATAATTTGGGAAAGTTATTGGCTGGCATTGATTCAAATATTTCTCCTGCCTGTTTTTTATTCTTCTGCTACTGTTCCAATTACGCATAGATAACACCCTTTGAAATGATTCCAGCTCTTGTGTGTTATTTTGCTTATATTTATTTATTTATTTTTTACCATTTTTTTTCCTTTTGCATTTCATTTGGGGAGCTTCTATTATTCAAGCTCACTGATTCATTCCTTGTCCATTCCAGTCACTGTTGAACCTATCAGACATTCTCCATTTCTATTATAACATACTTGATTTCTAATTTTCCTTTGATTCTGTCTTATAATTTCTACCTTTCTGCTTACATTACTAATCCGTCCTTGCATGTTTTCACATGTTTTTCCTAGAGCTCTTAAAATACTAGTCATAATTATATTAATTTGTCTGATAATCCCAACATGTTTAATATCTGAATCTGAATCTGATGATCACTTTTCCTCTTCAGATTGTGGTTTCTTTTCCTTGACTTTTAGCTTACCTTGTAATTTTTGTTGAAAGCTGAACGTGTTGTACTGGATATTAGAAAGTGAGATAAATAGGGCTACACATTTACTAATATGGCTAGGAATCAAGTAGGGTCTATGCTTGTTCTAGTTGTAGTTATCATTGACTTCAAATTTTATTATCCTTGTTTTTGTCTCCCTCTTGACTTTGGACATCTCTAAGTATTCTTCAAAGACAGTACATGTTTGCCAACTTCTGTGATACACTGTTACTTCATTGAAGCTGTGCTAGGGTGGGGATACTGTATAGGGGAGGAAAGAACCCTCTAGAATCTGGTTGTATTTTTTTTTTTTTTCATCAACTGTGTGTTAGGACTAGGATCTTCACAGGTATAGGTCTATGGTGTGGCTTTTCCTTTCAACTCCCTTGTCCTCGCTTTGGCAGTCTCCATCTACTTCCTTGATACCCTATTGACTCTGTTTTCCTGTTTTAGGTGAGATAAGATTAGAGGGACCCAGTGGGAGGAATGCCCTTCTTTCAAAAGCTCTAATAAAGTCTTTTCCCTGGGATAATAGACCTTGATTATCTTCTCTCCCTGCCAGAGCCTTTAGATAATGATTCTTCATCATGTTAACCTGGGGCAGGGGGAGTTACCTGCAGGGGTGACACTACTTAAATTAGGAGTTTCTCTTCACACTAGTTTACATACACTCTCTAGTAATTCATTAAAATTAACATGCTTGTGTTACAACAAGTTTATGACTCCAGCATCTTCTGATCTAGTTAGTTAGATCTTGACCACAGTGCTCAGAATATGTCCAGTCTCTTCAGACTACAGAGTTTGTCCTGTGATTTCCTCTTTCTTATGAGACCAAGGAAAACCATTGAATTTCAGTTTGCCTGGCTGCTTTTCTTGAAGATGTTTGGTTAATGACTTCATTGCTCTTTACATGGTAAAGCTGATATAGAACTCCATTTGGGAAATAATAATTTTTTCCATCTAAATGTCTTTCTTCTTATTTGTAATAGCAAATTATAAATGTTATTATAAATATAAAATATAAAATTTAATGTTTCTTCACATATTTGCTTCCTTATGGGGAGATATCAGCATATACCACTGGAATATGTTATTTGCTTTTGCATTTCTCAGCATTTCTAAGAGGCAGATAGTATCTGTGAACTTCAGAAAGTTGCTCACCCTCTTTGTGTTCCAGTGTTCTCATTTGTCATATAGAATAGTACTTGGTTGTATAGGATTGTTATGGAGATACACATACATGCTCAGGATGGTAAATTTCTGACACAAAAATGTTTTTCATTAAATGTTAGCTTATTAAAATGTTTTTATTATCATTTTCATTTTCTAGAACAGAGAAAATGAAGCAAAGCAATTTTTTTTTTTTTTCAAATTCACTTCTCTTACCTGAATTCCTTGACCTAGAGCTGGTGGTAGAGACGAGGGAACTGCAGACTAGACCATTGTGGAACTTGGTCAGATGAAGTGCCACTATCCTAATTGTGTGACAGGTCCGCAGTTCATAGAATTTGTTCTTCAGAACTGCCCTGACCCCTTCCACATACTGGCAGCATAACTCAGCATAGACAATAGCTTTAGATCAATCCAACCTGAAATGGTTCCTGGAGAAAGTCACTAAGAATTCTAGTCTCTAGGAAAATTTAGAAATTAAAAAAGCAACTCTTTAACTCTTCATGTTAGAGGTGTTGTGTTTTAAAGGCATTCTACTGGTTTATTTTAGTTTTATTTTTCTAGGAGTCATCCTGTCTTTCCCAATTTTGCTGGTATTGTATTGTCCTGAGGTATTGGTAGTGGAAGGAAGGCAGAGTAAACAATTTCAAAAAAGGTCTTACATGATTCAGTACTGAATAACTGTAAGCTCATTTCTGAAACTCCATATACAGCAGAGGCAAAGGTTGGAAGTTCTGACAATGACTTAGGGGAGCATTGTCCCTGGAAAACTGTGGCATTGAATGATGATGAACTCTAGGGCACATTTAAAGAACTCCACCTTTAAGATGCCTAAATCTAAAATGCCTTTACATAAACTTTCAAAAGGCAGGATTTCTGCATTTACATGTAGAATAGAGAAAAAAAAATCTAGTCTCTATGTCACAACTTCTTACATTTTTTGTTACATTGGATTTTTTGAGTCTATTTCACTTTTTGTATTATAAATCTCTTTCTCTTAATATAATGGTAAATTTCCATGAATATTTTCACTTTTAAGGATTTTATACTATTTGTGGGACTCTTGATGGGATAATGAAGTTGTCTACTCCATGTCCTAGTATTTCCAACTGTCCAGTTGTTATTAAGCAACATAGTGCTTAGTCTCCAAGTATCCATAGTTTTTCCTTTTCTAAAAATCAGACTGAAGGGGTTTTAAGCTTTCCTTTAAAATATTTTGAATAATAGGATTGTTAATGTTTTGATGAGTGTATAGCATCTTTCATTTTGACAAATTAGAACCTAGTAGCACTTGATGTAATCATCTTTGAAGTTTACAAAATACTTTTGTAGCCAACATCTCATTTCATCCTTGTAACACATGAATGGAGGAAGGCAAGCAGCTGTTGCTAAAATTTTGATCTACCCAAATCTGCATCTCATCTAAAACTGTGGCAATCTTCTAGAAACAGTTTTCACATCAGGGTTGAATGTTTCTTGGAGAGCTACCCAGAGGATTTTGTATTCAATATCCCTGGGATTCTCATTCCCAAAGAGAAAAATAAAAAGTTTGCCCTTAATTTCTGGTACTGGGCACATATAAGGGCAGAGTTTTAGAAAATATGAAAATGACCCTGAAGCCTCAGAGAAAATGACATTAGTCAGTATTTTAAGAAGATCTTTCCTAGTTAAGTGTAATTCTGAGTCCAAAGTAATTCCCTCAGTCAATTATACCATAGTATGTTTTAAAATTTAAGCACTAGAATATTTTGGTTGTTGTTATTTACTTTTTTCACATCTGTCCTTCTCCTGTAGAATACATATTTTGTAGCATGAAGGCTTGATCTCTTTTGGTTATTGCTAAATCTATAGCACATGGAGTAAAATGGTAGAAGTTCTATAAATATTTCTCTCAATGACCTTAGTTCCAGGTCTGATATGGGCTAAGTGTAGGTTTATGTTTCTCAAAATGATCTCTGTACTGGCCCTTTAGGATGGGCAGCTTTCACAAAATACCACAGAGTTGAAACTTTAAGCAACAAACTTTCATTTCTCACAGGTCTGGAGGCTGGGAAGTCCAAAATCAGGCACCAGCATATTCAGTGTCAGGTAATAATCTGCTTTCTGTTTTGTATACAGTTGCCAAGAATTCTCTCCGAATCATCACATGTTAGAAAGCATTAAAAGGTTCTCTGGGGTATCTTTTATAAGAGTACTAATTCTATTCATGAAGCCTCCATCATCAGGACCTAATCACCTTCAAAAGGCCCCATCTCCTAATTCCATCCCATTGGGGGTTAGAATTTCAACATATGCATTTTGAGGGTACACAAACAGTCTTTTATAGGAAGTTTGCTTGAATTCACATATTTGTTGCTGTGCTTTTGCATATGACAGAAACAGAACTTGAACTCATTGAGGCAAAATAAAATTCATGAAATCTATTGGAAAGATACTAGAGTGGAATAAAATTAAAAGGAAAACCCAAAAAGTAAACCAAAAAAAAAAAAATTTGAGGGTGACTCAGATTACCTAAATGGCTGGAATGATGGTCTCAAGTGTCCTCAGAATCTCCTCAGGTTCTTTTTGTGTGTATAACTCATTCCTTCAGGTTGGTTGCCAGTACTGACTGGGACTTGTGGCTGATAGTTATTGTTGGGCTTCCATTCTCACAAAATGAGACCCACTGAGAAGAAAGGACAGTTTATTCTACCTATAATTGAACAAGCTAAAAAAAAAAATCAGGAAGAACTACTTACTTTGTGTGCCCATTTCTTCCCCAGTTAAATTCATTGGTAGTAAGGAACTAAACCGCAACCTAGCCAGGTTAGATCACATGCTTAGCTCTCAACTTATCACTGCCTGCAAGTAGCATGAAAGCAAAGGGTCATATAATGAAAGCAAAACCTGCTTAAAAAGAGAATGGAAGACAATGTCCGAAAGATATGAAGGATGCAGCTTCCACAGAAAAATATTTACTTAGCATTAGTTACAAGTAACAGAAAACAACAAAATTGTGGCATGAAAATAAAGGTTTTTTATGTGCCTCATATATGAGAGGTTCAGAAGTGGATAGTTGGTGGGTCTGGTAAAATGCCTAATCCCTTCTAAAAACCAACTCACTTCATTGCTTCTTCTGAGCCATCCTCTGGTCATCAATGAATGGTTTATCTGCTCTTTAACATCATGCCCAGGTTCCAGGCAAGAAGGGAGGGAACATAAAGCATGTGTTACCTGGGGTGATACTTTGACAGAAACTCAACACAGATTCCTGCTCGCATCTCATTGGTTGGAACTGTGTCACGTGACTACCCTAGCTGCAGAGAAGGCTTAGAAATGCAGGGTTTTAGCTGGACATGTTATTCTCAAACAAATCCTTGACTCCCTTAATGGAAAAAGGAGAAATGAGCAACTATCAGAGTCTCACTATTTTTGGAAGCCAGAGCAATCAGGATTTGTGATTTAAAATATTGCTTCAAGATCCCTTAAAAATGGCACTAATCTCAATCAACAACAACAAAACATTGAAAGAAAATGAGCGGAGGATCTGAATATCTTCTCCAAAGAAGATACACAGATGGCCAACAGGCATATGAAAAGGTATTCATCATCTCCTATTATTAGGGAAATGCAAATCTAAACCACAATGAGATATTATCTCACACCTGCAACATCAGCTATTATCAAAAAGACAAGAAACAAAAAGTGTTGGAGAGGAGGTGGACAGAAGGAACCTCTTGTACCTTGCTGGTGGGAATGTAAATTGGTGCAGCCATGTGAAGCAGTATAGAGAGTCCTCAAAAAATTAAGAAAAGAAACTATTATTATTCACTTACCCCTTTTCTGTGTATTCATCCAAAGAATATGAGAACTACAATTCAAAAAGATACATGTACTCCTTTATTTATGTTACACTGTTCATAACAGCCAAGATATGGAAACAGCCTAAAGTCCATCAGCATATGAATGAATAAAGACGTTGTATTATGTACTGGCAGTGGAATACTAGTCAGATATATAGGAAATGCACTTACCATTGTGACATGGATAGGACTTGAGGGGATTATACTTAGCAAAATAAGTCAGAGACAGACAAACACAGTGTGATTTCAGTCATGTAGAGTACAAAGAAGCAAATCAAACAAACAAAGAAAACAAACACTTAGCTATAAGATAGGATTGATGGCTACTAAAGGGAAGGGCTTGGAGTGGATGAAAAGGGTAAAGGGGGACTTGATTGTAGATGGTTTTCCTTGGTGTTCATGATGTAGTATTTCTACAGATCTCAATTTATAATGCCATATGCCGGAAACTTATATCTTGTTATAAACCAATGTTACCTCCATTTAAAAAAGAAATTACTTTTTCAAAGTCATTTATGGAGAGCTTTCATATAAAGTGATAATAGGAATTAAAAGATGATTACAACTTCTAGAGGTTATGAAGTGCCTCAGATTAACAACAACACAGGGAGTACCTGAACTGGGGGATGGGAACTGCGGTGGTCCAATCTGTGAGGTTGTTCTCTGGCTGTTCTTTGTCCCTATCTTACTGGACTGGGACTTAATTTTACTCTCTCAATAAGTCAGCCTACCATAGCTTGATGATGCTAGCAGAAGACACAAGAGTCCCAAGTCAGAATCAAGGCTGTCTTACTCATGGCACAGCAAGCAGCCTGAGTATCACCAACTGTATCTGTTCCCCTTGCATCCCCAAATCCTAGAAGAGACAGAGAGGTGTGATCCTCATAGCTGAGGAGCACAGAGCTTGAAGAGTCTGCATTTTGTATAGCAAGCTGTGTTTCTTATTTCTGCTTTCAGTCTGCAAAGGAGACTTCACTTATCCCTTGGGTTGTTCCTTGCAAATGCAAATTAGGGTAAAGAGCAATCAAGTTACACTTTGGCCTAACAAGAAGTGCAGTAATTCAGATGCCCTGTAGAGGACTGATACTCCTGCAAATCCGTCTTAACCCTATACCTCCCTGACTTCTGGTGAATTTTCACAAGAGTATGTTGTTGTGTTGGTCACTGATTCATTTGACCTAAATAGGCAGGGAAAAATAATTCAGTTAGTTTCATAGAACACTTAATGAAGGGTTCTGTTAACTTGATTTTAAAGACCTCATCTGTGTCCCAGGACCTAGTTTCAGCTAACTGGGAATAAGTTCTAGGCGGACCAGTAGCCAAACGTGTGCTAGTCAGAATGAAACAAGGCTGACTCAATGTGTATTTTTGTAATATATTTGAGAGGAATATTGTAATATTCTTGATGGTACCAGGGACAGAAGAATAGTTTGGAATCCAACAGGTCCATGTGAGATTTTTCAGATTGCAAAGCACATATATGGGCATATACAGCAAGAAGAGACAGCAGACCATCAGGCTACCCTCTGCTTGTGCTACTCGCCAGACTAGTGCTGCATCTAGGAGACAAGGAGAACAGCGAGAGTTCCTTACTTGATTCCAATCATAGCTTCCCTCTCCTGGTATGAGGGGTCTTCTCTCCAAACCCTGAAATTACTGCTCTCCCATTGCCATAAATCTGGGTGTGCATCCTGGTAGCTCTAACTTCAGCTTTCTGGAATCACCTCTAACTCAGGCTGAGACCTTTTGTCTAGTATGGTGAGGAACTTGTGAGCCAAGGCAGCTGTATGGAACGTAACAGAGGTCCATTACACACACACACACACACACACACACACACACACACACACCAGTTAGACCCCAGGGATGGTGGGGGGCATGCAAGGGAGCCCAGTGAGAAGGCATCAAACCAAGTGGTCATCATTCTTATGATAAAGATCTTGCCAATTCCAAGATACATTCTGTGTGTCTTAACTAGAATTGTTTGAATTCCCTGCACCCACTGTTGTCTAGGCTGCCACCCAAAGAGTAGACCAACCAGAAAGGCCTGTTATTGCTTATGAGGGAAAAAAAGACCAGACATGTCTCGAAATGGCCAAGCTAGATGCTGTACATCTAGTGGGTTTGCATGACAAACAAAAAGCACTAAGTCTGGAGAATCCACTACTAGTTTTTGGATATATATATAATCAAAATAAATTATTTTCAGGTGTTCTAACGTAGTGACTCAATATTGGTGCATTTTATGAAATAAACATCACAGTAAGGCTAGTTAACTAGTTAGCGGCTTTCACCATATAAAAGTATCCTTTTTTTCTTGTGATTAGAATTTTTGAGACCCCACACTCATCTTTCAAGTATATGGCACAGCATTATTCACTGAAGTTTCCATGCTGTACATTGTATCCCCAGACTTATTTGTAACAGAATCAACTGCTTTTATAGCAAGCAGTAAGTAAGACTCTTTGTTTTAGAGGCACACAGGACTTCATCCCTCCAAGTGTGCCTGTTGTAAACATACCCATAAGATATAATGGATGATTAGGCCCCTCCTGGTGGCCCAAGCGGGTTGAAACGCAGCACTGGGAAGCTATCAGCAGCTGCTTCCTCTCGAGTTCAGGTGCGGCAGACCATTCCTGGCCCACCTACTGCTCTCCTCAGCAGTGTATTTCACTTAATTTGTCTGTTCTTTTCCCTGCTCTGTCTCTGGTGAGTCTCCTCACTCCCACACCTCTGGCCTGTACCCCAGTTGTGTATGCATAAATAAATAAATTTTTGAAAAGAAAGAATGGATGAAGAGTGGTCAGAACAATGCATTCTTGGCCAACCCTGTCAAAGCACAAGAAACTACGCAGGGATATCTCTTTAATAGAACTATAAGAACAATTCTCTCAAACTCATTACTTCCTTGACTCAGAAGGACATCTCAACATTACTCACTGTCCTTGAGCAGAAGACCAAATTTCTATTTGATCTTGATGTCGGAAATATTTGGTCGTCTCCATAAGAATTGTAAATAGTGAAAGTGACACCTTTCCTTCCTTTTTGACTACTGGAGAGGTTGAAGCCAAATACGTGATTTGATTCTAACACCATTTCCAGCACAAGGAGGTCTCAGTGAACAAGGTTAGTGAAGGAAACAAAACTGTAAAATTGGATGTGCATGATTTAATGAACTGGTTCCTTTTTATTCTCTTGATCTTTTATTCCTTTACATAGCTTTTCTTACTTTAATTTAGGAATGTAATGAAGAACCACACCTTTTATTTTACTTTTTTAAGATTTACTTTTATTTCTTCATGCATAAAAAAGCTGGGGTATAGGTCAGAGGTATGGGGGTGAGAGGATTCACCAGAGACAGAGTGGGGAGCAGAACAGGTGGATCCACTGAAATCACTGCTGAGGGAAGCAGCCAGAGAGACAGAAGAGGTCTGCTGCGCCATGTGGGTCACTCCCTGGCTGGGGAGCAAACTAGTGCGGCAGTGGCTGCTTATAGCTTCATAGCACTGAGACTCAACTTCTTGTACCACCAGCGAGGCCCACCTCTTATTTTTAATAAGCTGAATTCAAATCCAGGTCTCTAATTCCAGTGCTCTAGATAGTGTCTAATTCTTTCTCTTTGAAGTTGGAGAACAACAGCTGGTCAATATCTTTATCTGCAAAATTTTTTGGAGAAAGTAACTCTGTCACACATTATCTCTTCCCCTCATGCTTTCTGGGTTCTATTTCCAGTTTGTCTCCAATGGTTTAGTCAGTTTTGTTTTTTTCTACTCTAGACTTTGTCATGTTCTGAACATGTAGACTCAACACTCAAGAAAATTCTTCTCATTCTTTTGTAGTCAAGGCAAGATTTTCAGACCTTTTAGCCATGTTTATGGCTAGAGACCATCATAAAGCTGTTTTCCTACAAATAATTTTGTGATATTTTTAGCCATTGATTTTGTTTTATGTACTTTAGTTTGCCTTTCATTTTGTCCATTTCCATTTGCCCACATTTTGATATTGCTGTGGCATTGGAAACATAGTACCTGCACTGGCAGGAAATAGCAAGAAGAGGAGTATCATGTGTCCAGATACACCTGACTAGGACAAAAGCCTGCAACAGTGTTACCTTGCTTGGCAACTCTGTTACCAGTGCTAAATCAATCGGTCCCCTTCGCCCCAAACTTTTATATATGTATGATACAAAGTTATAATAACAGAGAACACAGAATACAAGCATGGAAAACAAGCATGGGCTAAGGGGAATCCATACATAAAAGCCCTTTTATTTTCTTTTAACTTGTTGAAGTCTCCCATTTTGAATACTCATTGTATAAAATTAAAGGATAGGAATCAAGTTGAAAAAACAGTAAATTAATGACAAGATGTGGAGACTATAAGTTGTTTTACTTGTATACAAACAATCTTGTTCTCTCTGGTTTTTATCCCAGGAAAGGAAAATTTAACAATCAGAATAATAAACACTCTCCACTAATAAGAGCAAGGCAGTTGTGGTTTTGGCTGTATAGAGTATCTGGGTTTTATATATTGTTTCCCCTTTTGAAAACTGTGGCTGAGATAAAAAGTTCATCCTAAATAGTTACTGAAAATGGAAAGTTTTAAAAATTAGAATTTTCTTATAAATGCATATGCTGCCTCACATTTTAGTCAATCCCAGCAACAAAACCAGTGTTGGCAGTTTTACCAACTGTTTTTAACCAGTTCAGTTCGATTTGTTTCTCAGCTGTTAATACACTACTACCGATCCTTAATTTGTAGAACCACAGGGGAATGTTTAAATAAAAGAACACTCCATTGCATAGTAGTTTTTAAATGAAAACATATGTATCTGTAATAGGGCTTTAAAAGTTTTTTTTTTTTTTTTCCAGAAAGAACTTAATGTGCGGCATCTGTTACATACAGGGTGTCTTTTTCAGTGTTTCTGAAGAGACACATGCAGCCTGATAAAGTAATAGTTTAGAGTGTTAACTTAGGAGTTATCAGGGAGTAAGCTCAAGGAAGGAAAATTATTGTCAGTTATTTTTTCTTTTAGAGAGAATCATTTATACTGTATTTAGAAAGGGAAGACCTCGAACTACTTTTCCAAAGATGGTTGAATTGGAGAAGTTCATGTTTAGAATTTGATATGCATAGCAAGTTTGGTGAGACAGGTAAAAACAGACATGGATAAGTCACTCCTATATCTTGGATTCTCATTAAATGTTTTAGGTTCCTTTGTGCAGTCTGGGTTCGTAATTATAAAACTAAAATCACCATTTTGTAATATATTCCTATTAATGGAGTACAGGTTGACAAACTACCTTAGTTAGATATATATTGATGTATTATGTGTATTATACACACACACACACACATATAATTCAAACCATTAACATGTCATATTTAGGTCTCTTGTACCACTTAAATTTTCTTCTATTTCTTGAGTCACAGTATTTATGTTTATTAGTATCCCTCTCTATCTTCTTTAAGATTCCCAGAATCCTTTCTCAGCTACTTAAATACATGTGGACAAATAAATCCAGAATGAACTTTGTAAGCAAAGGTCAGATGTTTTATATATTTCTATTTCTTGTATATACTATATACTAGCATATAGTATTCAGTATTTCTAAATACATTGGCAGGATTGAGATTATTCTGTTTTTTAAAGATAACCTTGAATACCTTAGGTGAATGTAAAGTTCCCTCCCATTTTTAATATTTCTAGTCGCCTCATGATGTAGCCAGAGTATGGGATGTGTATTGATACAAAGTTTAGCTGATATGCCCTTCTTACTGTCCCCATATTTTGAGATATGTGCACACACACACACAATCTTTTCATGAATGTATGCTACATACATTAGATATCCATCTGAAAATATTTATCAGAAGGTAGCAAAGCAAAGTAGCTAAAAGCCTAAATGCTGGACTACAGCGGTTTGAGTCCAGGTTCCTTGACCTGATGATTGAGCTCTGTGCCTCAGTTTTCTCATCTGTAAAATGAGAAAATAAAATTGTGATGGTGGTGAGGATTAAATGAGTTTATACATGTGAAGAAAATGCCTGTGAAATGAAACATTTAAAAACATCAGTTAGTATCTATACCATATGGATATTTACCTATGTGTATGTAATATATAATGGCTTAACCTTCAAAATAAGACAGTTTCATATAGGTTGTTAAGCCTTTTATATGTGTGTTTCCTATATGGCATTTGTAGATTTTTTGGGAAATCTTACATGAATCTAATGGCAGTGTGAATGAGAATACCAACACAGTTTATATCTGGACTCTACCTAGTATATATTTGGCATTTTAAATTACCCACCAAGTGGAGTAATAATTATCACTGAGAACTAGTCCTAATACAGAGTATAACTGGTATCATGGTGGAGCAGTCAGGTGTGCATGCCAATATGTCCACTAAAAAGTTGTATGATTTTAAAGGACAAATCCTTTAACCTCTCTGAGCTTTAGTTTTCTCACTTGCAAAAAGGGGAGGTAGAATTTCCTGCACATTTGTGGTAAAGAGAGTTGAAATACATTTTAAAAGTGCTTGGCCAAAAGCCTGGCATATAATAAATGCCTGATAAATGGAAACACTGATCTTTAATGTGTCAGTCCCACTTCCAATGTTGATTTTTTTTTTTTAAGCCTAGCACAAACAAACATCCCACTGGAAGGTTTGGAGCAGCGATGCTGTTGCTATGTCGTGAGCATGGTTAGTCTTCACGGCATGTGGTTTCAATAATCATAAATGGTTGCAAGTGCTGCTGCCTGGAGGAAAGGTTGGTGTAATTCAAGTTTCACCAATCTATCACCAGGCAGCTTGCCACTTTACCCCTTCATCCCTCTGCTTAGCCCCTCCTTTCCAGGAAGCCTGCTCACTCCAGCAACAGTTGGTACTGGAGAAGCAGTAGAAGCAGAGGCCTTCAGGAGATAGCACCACTCAGCTTGGTGGGGCTGGGCTACTAAGCATTTTGTCAACCATTGTTTGAGATCCAGGGCACAAGACCCACTTTGTTCTTTTATTTTCATTGACTATGTTCTGCTCTCAGAACAGTAGAGCAGTAGAAGTTCTGTGTAAACCATAATCCCTTTTCAGATGTGATGCCTTTTCAAACAGTTGCTAGTAAGGGGAGATTTGTTGTAGTCCGGTAGGGCTTGCCTCTTGCACATCATCTAGGTACCTGGGCCTGACCTTGAATTAGCTCAGCTTGAAAGCAGCTACCTGTGTATTATGAGACTATATCACTCAATGCATGCCTAGAAGTCTTCTGAGTAAAATATTTAAATTCAAGGAAAATACAGTTATTGATGAATTCTGGTATCTTATATGCAAGTGGCTTCAAGTCAAAGCCCAGATGTTATAGGAAATGCAAGGAGAAGTAAAATACAGGAAAGATGTTCTGTGTAGTCAGAGAATTGCTTCACTCAGGTGGTCAGACTGCATTGCTTTAGTATTTCTAATATTATTATCATCCAGGGGCTTTCTCATTAAATACTTAGGAAAACAGTAAAAGTGTTTAAGGTCACACATTTAGAATGCCAAGGTCACACATTTAGAGCTATATCCAAGCAGTGAATGATCACACTACTTATAAGTTCTCAAAGATGATAATTTAGAGTCCCCATGAAAGCCCCAAGTTGATTTGATTGTCCTCTTAATTACTGGACTCTGTGCTATCAAATATTTGTGGAAGAGGAAGCTTTTCTTTGTGGGAGTGATAATAACCATGCTTTACACTTTGAAAATTTTGCCTTGAGTTATTAAGATTTGCATTTCTCACTTGTGTTCCAAGGAAAGGTGTTTAGCCATTTTTAGAAACCAGGTACCAAATAATCAATCGTCAAATACCCCAGAAAGTTTCCACCCTAGCCAAGTGCAAAATCTCAGGTATTAACAATCCACCTCCAGAAAAAAATCTACAAAGGGTGGAAAGGGGGAGAAAGGATGTATCACTTTTCTAGGTGAATAAATGTGTTGCATGCATTAAAAATTGTATTTACTTACTAGCTGCCCTTTAGAAACTAGCCAGAAAAAAAGTCTATGAGAGGTGGGACAGGCAGGCAAGCCCTGAGCTTTGCTCCAATGCTGCTTCAGTGGCCTGATCTTACAGGGACATGAAGAATAAGCAAAAGGTGGTCACTGATGTCCCTGTGGGTGTTGCTGCATGCTCGGGAAACTGGGGAACCTGGAGGTGCCCACAGACATGGTTCATAATTGGGTTCGCGCCTGAAAAAAAATCGCTGGAATGGTGAAGGAGAACAGGCAAATGGCATAAAGCAAGAGATGAGGAGGGAACTGCTCAGAAAAGAAACGTGTTGCTTCTATTGTGTCTTAGTCCCCTTTTCTGTACCTTCATCCAGACCTGCTTCTTCCTCGTGTCACCTCTTTCCCCGCCCCTTTATGGACACCAGTTATAGAAAGAATCTTTGGGACTCCCTCCCTCCCCCCATCCCCTGCCACCCAAGTTAGAGATTTAATAGGATTTTTTTCTTTTCCTCCTGGCAACCCGGCAGGCTGTTTTAAATCAATGAAAGTAAGATGGGAAGAGATAAGCGCGGAGCTGCCCGGGAGCTGTCACAGTGCACACTTCAATCAGCCCCACAGCTTCTGCTCAGGGCTTTACCCGCCGAGTTTGCTCAGGTGGTGATGTAACTTGAAGGGTCTCTCCATTGGCTTCATGTCCACTCGAGCGTCGCAGAAGTCCAGGTCCCGTGTCCAGCCTTATTTGCCCCTAAGTTTGCTTCCCTCATCTTTGGGCATTGAGTTTTGGGGCTTCATGCACAAAAAACTAAATCAGTTTAATCACCCCGGAGGCAGAGGCGAGAGCGTCTCAAAACTTTTCTTCCTTCCCCAAGGATTAGGTGGTTAGAGAATGCTGGTTGCGGGACCCGCGGCGCAGATCCCGGCTCCGGTTGGCTGTGTAGCTGTACAACCCGATCTCTCATTGCCGCTCCAGCCCTCGCGCCGGGCAGACAGCGACTTGCCTGGCAGGAGGTTCAGGGACACTCAGACCCCCGCGCGCGCCCTCCTTGAGGGTTTCACTGTGTGCACACGAGGGTGGGAGCCAGGAAGGGCCCAGGTAAAGAGGACTGGGCAGGGGGTGAGTTAACAGCGCATGGAAGAAGTTGACAAAGGGGACTTGACGAAACATGAATGCGTATTTTTAAATGCGAGCTCCTCCGAGATCTAGAGATAGCCCACTCTCTCTGCCTCCTTCCACTCCTGCCCTTTCATTTTATCGCTTCCTTAAGTGGAGGGCAGATTTTTTTTAAAATACATTCCTGCACGGTGTGGGTAATCGCCGCGTAATTTACCATCTAGTTACTCTGCAGCAGACGGGGGAGCAAACTCTGGGTCTCCTTCCCTTCGGATGGACAGAGAGGGCGGCCGGGCGGCCAGCAGCAGAAAGGAGGTCAGGGTGGGT
>NW_004567137.1:4871762-4914473 GCF_000260355.1 Condylura cristata
GCGCTGCCCTCGCCTCCCCCATTGTTCCTACTGTCTTTTTGCCTTTTGTTATTTGCACTCGCATTGTGTTGTTTGTCTCTGAAGCCGCCTCATGACCAGCAAAGGGATTTCACCTCGTCCTTGAGAGCAACACGGGGAGCGCGAGCGAGCGAGCCGGGGGGAGAGGGACACGCGCGCGCGCACACAGACACACACACACATACACATACACACATACACACACACCACGCGCGCACACACAGGAGTGTAAAGGAGAGCCACCCAAACCCATCTCCATCTCCTCCCGAGGGCCCTCAGCCCGCCACAGTGCCACTTTGCACCCCACGCCAGAGGAGACCTTAGGAGAGCGGGTAAGGTGCGTGAATCGCCGCGTTTTAACTTTGTTGTCGGTCCCCGTGTGGCGGTGGGCAGAGCTCCAAGGCGCAGAGCTCCCTCCGCCGCTGCCGTGCCGCCGCGCAGCGCCGGTGCCGGGCTCCAGCTGGAGAGCCAGCGCGGGAGACGCGGGAGGGGGCCGCCCCAGAGTTTCCCCAAGTCCAGGGGGAGGGGGCCGGGTGGGGGAGCGAGCCGCGCCCGCGGCTGCGGACGGGCGGCGGCCCTGTCACCCGTGGGGGGCGGCCGACCCTGTGGCCTTGGCCCCAGTTCAGGCCAGGGGGTAACTTTAGGTTTGCGTGGGGAGGCTGCGTGCGGTGGCTGGTATTGTTTTCTAAGTCGCGGCGGTGGAGGTGGTCCGCCGAGGGAGGACAGGGGCTCAGGGAAGATCTCAGGCTCGAGTGTGCAGACCAGCCAACGCTGAACTGTAGCCCCTAAAAGTTGGACAAAGCCCCTTACCCTTCATCAATTAGAATGGCGACCCCCAGCCCACCCGCACAACCTTAATTTTGCCCCCTTTCGTCTTTTTGTTTCGTTTTCTGCCATCCCTCTCCTTACCATTCCCCCCTCCCTGCAGCCCGGAATTTCGGAAACAAGTCTCATCCTTCAGGATTCTAGGGATTTCAGAGACCGGAAGCTTTCGTTTTAATTGCAACTACTTTTTCCCCACCCCACTCAGTACAAGAAGTGGAGACCACTCACGTGCTGTCACTTTAAGCGCGGGTTTAGGAGATCCCACCAGCACTTTAGGCTACAATAAGAAGCCAGGAAAAGAGGTTA
Source organism: Condylura cristata (assembly GCF_000260355.1). NCBI lineage: Eukaryota > Metazoa > Chordata > Mammalia > Eulipotyphla > Talpidae > Condylura > Condylura cristata. The sequence continues at coordinate 4,872,912 of NW_004567137.1, forward strand.
TACGAGTTGAAATCAAATTGGATTTGGAAATGTTTGCGTTTGATAGCAGCAGTTTATGGCGTATTGATCTGCTGGCAACTGATGCACACTAAGCACTGTTTACATATTTTAATAGTCATTTGCCTTACACTTTGCAAAGCGAATATGTTAATAAATAGATTGACGCTGGTGAGTCTCTGAAGACATTGGCTTCTGTGACTACATTCAGAATGTGGTGAATGTGAATTTAATGTCTTCCCTGTTCAACTAAAGCAGGTCAAAAGGAGGAATTCTGTGACTATGCAAAAACGGGTATTCCTGCAGTCTGGCCAGCCAACACTCTGGGTGGCAGACAACTGTACTTCAGAAAAGTTTAGGGATTTGTTCTAACCCAGTTGAGATCCTCACAATATCCAGATAACCAAAGAAGTTTTCAGAAAGGCTTGAGCTGTTTTCCCCAGAGACTGCCTTCCTGCTCAGCACAGTTCTTTAGTCAAAGGCAAGACCAAGGGAGATCTGTGGGATTTTGGGTAATAAGTGTGGGAATCTGCAAAGGGACTAGACAGAGTGATTTGTTTCCTTGCTGCTCATAAATAATAGCCCCTAGTATCCTTAAAACACGCGCACACACAAAATAGGCCAATGAAGTAGGCGGTGGGAGATTTGTAGGCAAAGGACATTTCAATCAGAAAAACCAGAGCAGAGTTTTTGATCTGGATTACAGGAGTGAGTCTCGATTGCCAAGAGCGATTAGGTTAAGGGCCAGATGGTTTTAAAGTATACGGAAATGTTTTTTTAAGTTTGACTTTTATAGCATTTACAAGGAGGACGATTTCTGAGAGTCTTTACAGAACTGCTCAATTTTGTTCTGTCTAATTTTGAAGGAATTCAGCTGCATGTGAACTGTTGTTAGCTCTGATAGGGAAGGAATCTGGTTTCAAATGCAGATACAGTGAGACAAAGTTTCTGGGGGTGCTTCTTCCTGATTTAAATATAGCTCTGAGGTTGAAGCCTAGATAAATCCAGCCGCAATGATTTAAAATCAAAAGTACTTACACTGAGAGTTCTCTTAGGCATTGTGCAAAGTTCTCCTGCAAATTATGTCATCAACTGTTTATTCCTCAGAACTATACCAGATAAAAATCACAAGCATCACTTAAAACTGATGCAATACAGCCTTCAATCCTTAAACTGGTAGGGATTGCCTTTGTTTGCCTAAAAGGTAGATCTTTCATCACATGAGTTGTTTAAAAACATTTAATTGTGGGGGTGGGAAGGGATGTGCATAATTATTTAGTTATTTGTGTTAATTATATAGTAGCATACTCGCTTGAAATTCTTTCTATTTTTTCCCCCTTTCTTTCCAGTGGTCTTTTAACAACCTTGTACATGAAGAACTAACAGAATTTTTGTTTACATGTGGGTTTTTTTGTTGTTGTTGTTTTGTTTTTGGTAATCTTTTTGTAGACTCTTTGAATGGGCAACGTTGAACCATAGACTTGACAGAGCAAACTCTTAATACAGGAGAAAAGAATTCCAACTCTTAATACAGATACCTTGTTTTAGTTTTGTTGTTGACCTGACACAGTTCTGGTTGAATGCCATGTTATATACAGGATTCAAAACTCTCAAACTTATTTGGTAAATAACCAGGCATTTGCGATCCAGTGGTTATTTCAAGTTAACTTAGTTCTATACATGTAAATGCACATCCTGTTTAGACTGACACATGGTTTTTGTAAAAGGAAAAAAAATGAATATATGCTTATAAAGATGTTATCTGTGCAGTATGTGGAGTAGATAGTAATAACAAAAAAATAGTTAACACTTAGGTGTGATGACTTTATTTGAGGGGTTCTTTGTTGGGAGTAGCACATAGGCTATGAGAGTTTAAAACTTCCTTTACCACTTAATAGAATGACATAGAATGCTTGTAGAATTAAATAAAGCAAATGAAAAGTATGATATTTGATGAAAAGAATATACTGTCTTCTTGAAAAAGCTTTTACTGAGTGATCAGTAATCATTGTTTTGAAGGTATGTCAGTTTATATATAAAAAAAGTAATATCCAGGGCAGGATAAAACTTGTTTACAGTAATCTCCTAAAATACACTGGATTTCAAATGACTTGGAGTTCTAATGTTGAACACTATTTAGATTTCCAGCAGGTAAAATTGTTGGATATGATTGATTGGCACAACCTGAATGATTCACCCAATAGCTAATCACCTGCACTGGTAGAGAATGCTATAATTAGTTTTGAGAGTAACCTGGGAAATGTATTTGCCTAGGCCTGAATTCATTGCATTCCCTCACACACCCATAACAGTTTTTCAGCCTGAGAAATATAGATTTATTTTGGAGGCGAAAAAAGTGCTTGACTGTTTCAAATAAAGTATATCCAGGACTTCGATATGTAGATAGCTAATAAAAGTTTCAATTTTGTTCCAAACATTGTTTTAAAACACCCATTTGTAAATTGTCTACATTTGGTTTTCATATGTTAATGATTTGGTATCTGAAACTTCTTTCAGAAAGGCATTTTGGTTTATCTTTGAAAACACCACACAAAACTGTCTAAACAACTCTGTAAATAAACTGTTCCAAATGCCTCAATTTGATGAATGAATTAAAGAATTATAGCTCTTAATCCAATTATGATCAGTCTTGTTATTCCATTTCCCATTTGGGGGAGCTTGGGGTATAGGAATGGTAAATGAGTCTCAAATGTGATCAGGTCTGGGTGGTTTATTTTCTGTATGTGATATATCATAAATAATCCCTCCTGTCTGATACTGTGGGGAAACATAGAGATATTATTAAATGATTATTGATTAAGCCAAGAATTTATCTGCATGAAAGTCACTCTTAATGGAAGGGCAAAGCCAACTTGTTAAGAATATGAAACAAAGATCTACCGTTTTGTTTAAAAATAATGAATTTGATTGTAAAGGGGGAGAATGGAGGCTCATTTGTATAGTGGACACTTTGAAACTTTTAGTTACCTTCTGCTGGGTCATTTAGGAACATTTCCATGGTACTCTTTAATCAGCTTTACCATACTCCATGTCCTTGTTTTTAAAATTAAGGGGCATATGCATTGGACTATTTCCTCTAATCCTCTAGCCCTTTAACTCTCTATCTGGGGACTTTCAAATACTCTCTCAATCAGAACCTGAACATCAGGCTGGGCTCTTGACAAGGACACAGTTTGCTTCCATGAACCCTTCAGATTTCCGGCCCCATTTGCCCTATTTAACCTCTGGCTCATAAACTAATTAATTCGAAGATGTTACTAGCTCATTCATAGGTTTGATTCTCTAACTAGATATTGTTGTTGCTGCTATTATTATCATCATTACATTAGCAGTTTATTATGACCATCTAATTCCTTAGAGAAAGACTTGCAGAGATTACAAGTTTCATGAGAAGCTGCCAGAATGAAATCTGTGTGAACACAGGGAGTTCTCAGTACTCCACTAGTCCTCTAGTCCTACCTGATAGGCAAGTCATTATTCTATGTACAGGTAAGGATGACGTTCAGTAGAGGAAGCATATGAATAAAATTAGGGAGGGTGGCCATGAATGCATTTCAATAATATACTAAATAATCATGCTTTAAAAATTGAACCTAAAGTTTAAGGTAACCATCCAGAAACCAAGGAAAAAAAAAAAGCTAATCTCTAGGATTAGCAATGGTTTTGGTGGTGGTGGTATTGAATTCTATAGGTGGAAGTCCATTTAGTCTTTGTTGCTTGAAGTTCATGATAAGGTATTAAAAACTAGCTTATTCTGTCTTGGATGTTTAATTACTTGTCATTTTGATTACTTTATGATAATGCTGAGTGGGTGGTGAGCAGCAGGCAGGAAGATGGGAGGGCTCTGGTTGGCCTGCAGCTGGCATTTTCTGGAGACTCAGACCCTGTAGCACCAATTGACATCTTGGAATTAGGAAATTCAAGAGGGAACCAGGATGCATCAGGGGCCTCCCACTATTTTTGGGAACATCTTGATTTAGGTGCAGTTACAATTCTTCTAAGATTTCATTTGGGGTTCTGACTATTCAGTATACTCTACAGTTGGAGATTTTAATGCTTTTTCTTATATGGTATGGATTACAGTAGAATGTATATGTTAAATTCCTATCACAGATCCATCATGAGTTAGGTGCTCAGTAAATGTGAGCTACACATTTCTTACCAGTCAAATCTAGATTTTGATAATTAATAATCTTTGAAGCTTAATTTTGTACTTGCTTTGAACTTATTTGTGTCTAAGAAAAATATATCACTTCTCAAGACTGAGATCAACACTTTAAAATAGCGATTCAGTTAGTGGTTATATATGATCTCTGACAATGTGGTTTTATTAGGATGCTGTATTTGGTGCAAGTGTGAATTCTATCTTTTATTCATATAAATGTTCCTTCAGTCATTAACATTTTATCCTACATAATAGGGTGAAGACAAACAAAAATGTTAGAGCCTAATTGTAGGTTCCCCATATTGTTATCCTTTATGTTTTATTCTACCTTAGTGACATTTATTATGACTTCATCCACTAATAGTCATCCACCTTTGGGTTCTATGAACTCTACATGTGGATGGAGAGAAATTCCACTTGGAAAAATAAGTAAATCTGACTTTCCAATATTTTGCTCTTTGGGATCAACTGAGCTTTTCAAGAGAATTCCACAGATTTGTTTCAATTGGGTGCCAGGAATAAGACAGGATATGTTTGAAGAAGTAATATAGATGGAGAGACAATAATATGGAGAGATTAATGGTTATTTCTCTTTCCAGTGAAACAGAATTTCTCTGTAACTATAGCTGACTAAAGGTAAAGGAAAGGCTTTTAGAAAGCAGATATATGACTTGATTATTACATCAATTTGGGTGTCTCCAGAGGCAGATGCCAGGATGGGGTGTATGTATGAAGTTTATTCGGAGAGGGAGGAGAAGGCTACTCCGTGGTCCAGATTTGACATTTCTGCAAAGAGAAGAGAGGAAGAAGGATTGAACAGAAAGGTGCTCCATGGAATATAGGCTAGGAGAGTTTGGCTTAGGCAGGTCAGAGTGGGTCATTGGAGGGATGCAGGGACTGGAAGCAATAGCTTGCATCGGCACTTCCCTGAAGAACAGCCCCGCATTCATGGTCTTGGTGCAGAGATGGGCCGCAGATGGGACACTGAATCCAGTGTGTTCCGGCTATAGCAGATGGAGTGATCCAGTGATGGTTGGCAGTACTAAAAACCATTTCTAAGTCTAAAGGACTTGAAGTGGCAAAACAATTGCCACTAATTGATATGGAAACTTTTGTTTGCATATCCCTTTCCCCAAGAGCCTATTTAAACTGTTTAAATAACACATAAAACCTATAACTAGACTCACATAAAGTAAAAGCACTGATGCAGTGACAAAGACACACCTGTGCACAGTAGCTCCTGGATGGAGTTTGGTGGGGTTCCTCACTTATGGGTGCCACTGCCTCAAAACTCACACCCATACTAACTGTGGAGGTTCCTTTGGCAATCCTTTCCCTCAGTGAAAATGCTTACTTAATGTAGGAGGTGTTTTGTAAAAGCTCAGTGGCATATTCAACTTTTTTTTTCAATTTCATAATCATGTTATCGATACAAAGCTGGTTTATAACACTATGTTTTAGGGGGACAAGTTCACACCTCTATAAATGTATGTGACCGCCTGCTAACCAAAGCTTCTAGCAGGGGATATCCATATAGCCCAGGGGTTAATAGCTTACCCCTGGGTCACAGTAAACAAAGACCTTGCAATTTCTTTGAGATATAGGATGGTTTATAATCCTCCACAGCAAAATGGACAGCAGGACATTATCACCTCAGAGTCATGAACAAGATTAAATGAGATTATACAGAAATCTACAGTACTAGACAAAGCCCAGAGGAAATGCTCAGTATATATCACTCTTTCTAAATTATATTCATTAAGTGTAGCAAAGAGGTATAGGTGAATAATTTTATCAAACTACCATCAATATATTTAGGCAATAGATATGTCATGCAATTAGAAGGCATTGTTTATGCAAGCAAAACATATTTGGCATTTTTCCTTTTAAAAACAGCTCAGTTTCTTTCTGCTTCAATCTTTTTTCATGGCAGGTTAGCAAGAGTGCTAGACCCACTGATCTTGACTTTGTTAATTTGTCCACAAACATGAGGAAGATAGAAACTCTTCATTTCCTTATTCCCCCCAACTCCAAGCATCCTGTTCAGTTGAAAAGCACTTGCAATGCAATTCTGCATTTTATCTGGAGCCTCAAACACCTTGTGGGTCTTTTGCTACCCTATTCTACAGCTCCTAAACCAACTAGCCACAGCAGCACAGGCCTGAACTCAAGTGGCCCTCAGTGCGAGTGCCTGCTGTGACAAGTCACAGAGCCACAGCACTTGGCTGCGTTAGATTTGATCACCGTCATGAGCAGCCCTTCGATTGCCAGCTAAGAGACCCTTCAGGGAGTTGTCCCTTAATAGAAAGTCTCTTTTCTTCCCTCCTGTTGTAACTTTAAATTAAAAGAAACTGTAGAGAAGCTGGTGGCATGGCTGCAGTCCATTCTTCTACCCACTGGGAGAGCGGCATCTGAGAAAAGACGTTATTGGACTGAGAATTGAGTTGTTGCTGTGGAGGGGTGGGGTGAGAGGCAGGGGCAGCAGTGGCAGCTGAGAACCACGTTCAGCCTCCCACTGATCCCCCGTAATGGCGTGTAGTCTGAGTTCCTCTAATGGGAAGGCCAGCCGGCTTTTGCCTCTTACAGGGGGATGTCGACTTAGCATGTTAGTTGTAAGTGAGCTGCCTGCGGTCGCTGGTAGGTATTTTACCCCTGGTTTTAGGTGCTTCTGTGGTTTGTACTGTGGGAAATTGGTGCTGGAACAACATGAGAATCTATGGAGGTTTGGAGGGAGGAAAAGAGAGCTAACTTTTGACAGTCTTCAAACAAGTGACCCCTCTGGGGAATCTGTGCCAGGATCAGGACCTCTTACTTGAGGCCTTGGCAAAGTTTTCACCAAATAGTGAGCACTGGTTCCTTCAGCATCTCTAGTTCAAATGGCAGGCACATGTCTGTGAGAGAAACAGGGGAAGATGCCTGTCATTTGGACGGTATGTTTTTAGAGGTCATTTTTCACTCAAGTCTGATCCCTGCCGTCCTGGGCTTTCTACCCTCTGGTGGTGGCTCCATGGCCATGTGGGTCAGGGTCTGCCTGACATCAGACGTCTGCTAGGATTTGTTGGTGGAATTCATAGCTCCTGAGAACCGAAGTTTGATGTGTAATTGCAGGAACTGACTGGGGTTTGCGTGAGCTTTCTGGGTGCTGGGTGTGATGCTGCAGAATTGGCATTCATTCCCAATTCTCTGGCACCGTCAGCCTCATTAACTTACTCTTGCACCAGGATCTGTTTTTGAATTATTGCATACAAATTCTTATCATTCTGTTTGCTTTTTCTTACTTTAGTCTCTCAGCCTCATCTCAACCATCTCTTCACTGCTAGCAAAATACCAGTGTCTTTTCTATGTTAAATCTGAAGTTGATAATGGTAATTTTAATGTATACTGAATAAATCCACATTTCTGTATGTGAAAAATACACTTAGTAGGCCCCTGTTCTTTTCAGGGGCTTTTAAAAATTGTTTTACTCTCCCTGCCTCTCTTTCCCTGACTTTGTTTATTGGGCTTTTCTTAACCTTTTTCTGACCACAGAGTCTTCATTCTCATGGTACCACTGACCACCCGGCATTGTATTGATCTCACTGGATGAACTGAGAAATAAAGCCATCACTGTCTTGTTTGAAAGAAGTAACTGTAAGTTGACACATTGTTTCCCATTAGAATGGAAGCTCCCTGAGGAGGTGTGTTATCCCTAAGACAATCATTAGCCAGACTCAGCAACAGAATGACTGCCAAGGACTGTCTTGCTCACTGAAATGCATTTTGAGTCAAGACCACCCTTTTTGATGGAGAATTGGGAACGCTTACATGACTGAGTGTGGACTGTGTTCCAGGCACAGTGCTAGGCTCTTTGAAGAGCCACCTCGGTTCTTCCTTACAGCCCCCTCACTATGTGCATATTATCCCTTTTTCACCATCGGCACGGTTCCATGGGTCAGGTGTATTTGCTGCCTTTTCTCAGTCAGTGAACTGGATTTCTGGCTTTTTGCCTTCATTGTTACATTCATGCTGTGGGCAGGGTGCTGTTGTGGGGTTCCTCTTCACCACAGGGGTGCACTAACCACACCTGTCTATTTACCAGCGTGAAGAGTTAGGAAGAACAGGTGGGACTGAACACTGAAAGCAAACCATGACTGACTGTAATTTCTACAAGAATCATTATCTTTAAATACCCACTGATCCATTGATTAACGAAAAATTATTTATTGGCTACAGATGCATGTTGTTTAAACTTGACTTAATAGCTCATATTTTATGACTTGAAACAAATTCTGAATGTCTGAAAACAAACATCAAGGAAATTGTAGAGCAGTGTTTCTCAAAGGTGATCACTTAGTCATGCATTGAGAGCCACCTGGGATATTTGTAAAAATCCGCCTTTCTGGTCTGCATGCAATGCAGGGAATCACAAATCACATTTAGTGCTCATAGTCCAGGGACCTGCATTTTAAATAAGCATTGCTGGTTATTCTTTTGCACATAAAAGTTTGAGAACTTGTGATCAGAAATGTTATTGATTTTGTTTGGCCACATATGGAATTTAAGTGAAATGCTTGAAGAAAAATGGTAGTGTTATGAAAAAGCATGGTTAGATGGCTTCGGCAGACCTTTGCTTTGGTATGATGTGGTTTTAGGAGTTACTTTAAATAAAATGTCAGTTTGGATATGTAGGACCCTAACATGCTTAAAGTCAAGAGTGGGGGTGGGGGGACCTGACACTGGCTGTTCTGTGCATTAAAGTTCTTTCTAAGAACTTTCTAACAGGAAAAGTCTAAGGTGGTTAAGCAGAAGGCAGACCTGGGTTGGATACCTCCAAGCCCTGCATCTAAATACTTGCAGCAGCATCTGGACTTTGGTAGGTTCTTAAAGACCTTTGTTTATCATATAAATAGAGACAGACAGACAGAGAGACAGAGACAGAAAGAGCGAGGAATAGGAGGAAAATGGATGTGACTACTTTGGTTGTGGTAGCTTGTGTGTTCTTGTGGATGAACAAGTTAGTGAACAGTATGCTGACAAGGAATCTTGGTGAGATGAGAGAAGACAAGGACATGGATTTAATTAGAATAATATGGTCTTTATGGGGGAAAGTACTTTTGTGCGCACAAATCAACGAGGCAAACACAAACCTGAGGCTCCAGTGGGATCAATGCGGGGGCGGGGGGGGGGGAGCAACTTTGTATTGTCTTGGAGCAGCAATTACTCCATGAGGGCCAGGGACTGAGTCTGTGCGGTTCTCTAGCACCTAGTGACGACTTAGTGAATAAATAGCATGGACTGGGGAAGAATACTTTGAAATGATACAAAGAACTCTTGTAAAAAGAGAAAAAAGTCTTTAAAACTGCCAGCCAGTAGATCTGTGATGGTGAAAGGAACTAGTCTTTGTGAACTTCATGTTTTTAGGCCCTTTAGAGTTTAGAAGAGCTGCCGTCCGATCATTTGCCTATCACCAAACTGCCGATACCACACTTGTGTTCCTGTTTCGAAGCTGCATAAGAGGGCCTGGCACAGTGCTTTGCTGATATTAGCTAGTTAATAAGTGTGTGCTGAATGACTCAATAAGATCATGAAGCAGTTTGCCCTGGGGCTGGGGAGGTGGGAAATTGAAAGCAGTGGGAGAAGAGAGTGGCACTCTTTCACTTAAAATCCGTGTGCCACTTGCCACCTAGTGACCTTGAAGCTGGGAGATTTCCCATAGAGTTCAAGGGACGGTTTTTGGAATCTTGAGGGGAAGGATGTTTGCTGAAATAATGGCTGCAAAGGTGTTCAGCATTTTTTGGAAGCGCAGCCATCTTTTGCCCTGCAAAGTCAGGCTGGAAAAGGTACTGGGGGGTTGGGGAGAAAGGGACGGTAAAAAGTAATTCTAAGCTAACAGGAGTTTCAGTAGAAAAATGGCTCGATTTCAAGCAGTGTAATGGTAACATCAGTGCAAGTCTCCTGGCTCAAGCCCGGCATACTGCTTTGGAAATAAAAGGAAATTGTGTAAAGAATTAGCAGTACAAGACATTTTTTAAGTGCTTTATTGCAGAGGCTTGTGATACTCTGTGAAATCTATGCAGCCTCTTTCTTCCTGCTGTGCTTAATTTCAGAATCTGATGCTATTACCTATCCTTGGAGAAAAAAAAAAAATCACTCTCTGTTAACTCTTAAAAACCGAGTTTAACATTGCGTTTGCTTTCCCCATCATCTTTCTGACATTTCTCAGGTAGAGTGAAGTGATGTGTTTAGCCACGGAGGGTTTGTCTTCACCTTTAGTGTCTCGGATTGCTTCTGAAGGGTGACATTAGAATAACGGGGTAAGTTGGAAATAAATTTAGATATGACTCAAACAGTTTGAAGAATAGGGTCCCTGAAAGGGTCAGCAGCAGTTGTTTGGCATGATTCCCAATCAGAAGCCAGAAAGGTCACACACACACCAAAAAAAAAAAAAAAAGTCAGGAGAAGCCAAGACAGGAGTTAACACTTACAGTATAGGTGGTTCTCTTCTTGTGACATGTTGATAAGCCCACTAAAAATAAGCTTTCTGGCATCCATCACTGTGCCTCTGCAAGCCTACCAGCTTGAAAACAATAGTTGATGTAGATTGATAGTTTACCACAGCCAGTCATTGTGTTTAGCAGTTTATTTAAGTTGATCCTTCCCAGTAACTCCCCGACATACATATAGATGTTTACCATAGAGCTGCATAAGGAGAGGCAGCTTGACGGAGGGGTTATAGCTGGCAAGTAGTGGGCTGAGGCTTGGACTCAGTGATCCAGTTCTGAGCTCTTACCCATTGTAAGGTAGGAAGTCTATTTTAAGTCCTGTTGAGTCATCCCTCAAAATGATGCTTTAGTTCTCCCTTTCTTTACATCTTGTATGCGTCCATACCACTTAAGACATGCTCTGAACTATTGCGATGTTATCCAGGGTAGGAGCTCTCCTTAATATATGCTCTATTTACTACTGTCAGGTCAATCTTTCTGACATGCTATTTAGATCACATTGCCCGTTTCTCAGTAATGTAAAGTGCTTGAGCACTGCGCACGGATGCAACACAGACTCTAAAAATCTCGTTTTTAAGGCTTTACAGTCTATCTCCAATCCTTCTATCTTTTCAGGCTCATTTTTGAAGCCTTCCCCTAGAGAACAATTTGCTTCTGATCTGGATTCAAGCTGAACGCAGTTTCCCAGCTGACTCCCAAACTGTCTGCAACCCGTCAACCTTATCAGCTTTTCTCAGAATGGACCTGCCAGAGGCCACAGGCATTGCATTAAAGCCACTGCTAGCACCTGGACCCTGTCTGATGCAGGGAATTCTTCCAGAGTTGCTTTTCCCCTCTGCTTCATATCTCAGTGATTTTCCTTAGTCCAAGTGCACTTGTGTCTCTATTTCCACTTCCTGTTTTTATTTTGCCCCTTTATTCATTCAGTCATCCACAAGTATCTACTGAGCACCTATAGTAGTTGACATCATGTTACCAGCTAGAGATCTAGTGGTGTAGGGGACGGGCACACCCACCTTGTATACAAGGATTTAAACTCTACTAGAGAAGATAAGCTAGAAATCCTGCACCCAGGATTGTAGATTGGGGAGCTATATTTTCCAGAAGTATAGAACTGTTCGATACAGTTGAGGGGCAGTCAGAATAAGATGCCATGAAGAGTCACTTTGAAGGATGGTTAATGAGATAAGGAAAATAAGAGAAGACTTCTGAGAGGTAGGGAGTAGCCTGTGGAAAGGTTCCAAATAGACAGGAGAGGGTGTGTTCTTGGAATTAGAAGGTGGAGTAACTGGGAAATGGATGTAAATGATACTGTGGATCAGATTATCAAGGGTTACGGCCCTAGCTGAGAGCCATGTTTTCAGCAAGAGGGGAGCAGAAGCCCACTAAATTCTTCTAAACAAGGTGTAGCACATAACCCAGATCTGAGTGAGGCAGGAATGCATTCAGGGAGAAGAGGAAGCAACCCTGAGTGCTTCACACACAGAAAGATGTTGGACGGGACTTTGGTCTGTGGCTCTAGTGTCAGAAATAGAGACGAGTAGAATTTCAGAGAGAAACGTTGAGGGAAGATCACCAGTTTCGGATAGTTTGTAACCGCTCCCTACAGCCCCCAATCTGCCACCCTAGTGGACTAGTCCTCCTGACAGTAACCCACATTTCCGTGTTTCTTAGGTTCAGAAAAGACATGCTTAGCTTCCTGCCTTTCCCAGTGACTTTGTAGGCTGAGTCTGTACCTGCTTTATCCTATCAGGCAGGGGAATTGACACAAAACTTATGGTGCTTCCTATCTACATAGAAATATTTGCCTTCATATTCCTATGTCTTTCACTTGTGTATATTACTGCCTCAAAGAGATATCCTGAAAGCTTACCTGTCCCATAATTTCCACATTAATTTACTCATCCCTGGCACCCCCACCTAGCAGAGTGACTGAAGAGCTCTCCTTCTATACGGTGACACATACATTTGCAACTACCTATGTGCTACTTGCCATATAGTGTCCCATAGTATAAAGTGTTTTGAACTTGTCTTCCTTTCAGAGATATTGTGAGTTTGAGTCTAAGATCATGGATGCTATAATTCAATATTACCCTCCTATTTTGGATTATCATTTGTTTTGTTCTGGCTGGGTAATTTAATTAAACTTTCTCAGTCTGTGATTCCTGAAGAATGGGGATAGTAATATTTATCCCATAACAAATTGCGAAGCATCAGTAAGAGAATGAATACAAAATATTTAAAATACGTAACACAATCATTGGCAAGGAATGGACTGCACCTTATGATGGAATGAATGGCTACAAATGTTATTCTTTGAAAGCAGAAACCTGTATCTGATTACTACTTTTGTCTAGCAGGAGTTCAGTAAACTGAACTTGACTTCAAATTTAAATTTAAATTTAGGTATCAATTCTGCCCGGGGGATACAAATAGAAAAAAAAAAAAATCTTGGTTCTTCTTTGCAAGAACCTCCATTTGATAAGGGAGCTAGTAACATGAACTGGTAACTACGTACAAGTGTGACAGGTACAGTGTGGAGTATTTTGAGAGTAAATTCTTAGTAAATTGTCACATGAGCTGAGCATTTTACTGATTTATTAAATACATATTAAAATAGTATGTGAACATAGTAGAAAACTCAAAGCTATATAATAAACAGCACTGTCTTACTGTCAATCACCACCCTATTCCTGTTACTTCAACTCTGTATTTCTAAGAAAATGTTTACTCCTTATTTTCCCAGTTAAAAAAGTTGTTAGTGGGCTCCCCTGGTGGCGCAGCGGGTTAAAGCACAGCACTGAGAATCTAAAGCCGCTTCCGCATGAGTTCGATTCCCGCCTGCCCCGGAGGTGACCACATGGCGTGGCAGACCTCTCCTGACCCGCCCGCTGCTCCCCTCAGCAGTGTACTTCCATGATCTGCCTGTTCTGCTCCCCACTCTATCTCTGGTGAAGCCTCTCACCCTCCGCAACTCTGGCCTGTCCCCCAGTTCTGTATGAATAAATAAATAAATCTTTAAAAAAAAAAAAAGTTGTTAGTGGTTGACTTCCCACTGTGTGGTTTTGTTATAGTAGTTTTCTCTAACTCTTCTTCCCCAACCACACATGTTGCTTTTCCTATTGTCGGAATGTTTCCTTCCCTCCCTCCCTCCATCCTTCCTACCTCCTCCTTCCCCCACTTCCTCCCCTTCCTCCCTCCCCTTCCCACCCCTCTCCCTCCTGCTATTCCCTTCCTCCCTCCTCCTCCTTCCTCATTCCCCCCTCCCTCCCACCTTCCTTCTCCTCTTCCCACTCCCTGTTCCATCCCTTTCTTTCTCTTCCTTCTCTTTTTGCCCTCTCTACTTTCTCTTCTGGTCAAATGAGTTCAGTAAACTGTTACTTTGGCTATGTAAATATTATTGTGGAAAATATTATATGTTTATTACTTTTACTTTTTATGCAACTTCTTTGGGTTTCCTGAGTTACCAATAGCCTATTTCAAACCTTTACTTTCCTGGCAGCTGGGAAATGAGTGTTTCTGGGTAGCACTCTATAGCATCCACCACAAACAACCTCCCTCAGAATTTCTCTCTGCTTCAGATTTTCACGATGCTCCTTGAATCGTGGGTGACAAAGAGCCTAGAATGGATCTACAGGATACAGTTCTATGTTTTCGTGTGTACTTTTGTTTTATTAGCATTACTTGAGATTCTGAATTTATTTTTGGGTGGGAGGAGGAAAATTTTTAAAGCACTTACTACTTTATGGAGGTTGATTTAACTAAGTATAAAACCTTGTGGATCATCTTGAACTTCTAGTTTTTGAGACAGTTTCTTTGTAGAATGAGACCAAGGGGACATTTCAGTTGGGATGGGTAGTTGACTGTTTGATTTGACCTAGATATGATGGTGGTGATGAGGTTTTTTTTGTATATTGATGAGAGAGGAGGAATTCTTGCCCAATATTTCAATGAGTTAATTGGACCAGGAAGTGTAGGATTTCATTTGTTAGCTTATCAGATGGGCATCTAACTCAATGCTTTTCTAACTTTTTTCATCATCTATGTTCACCATCAATAAAAACATTTCTAGTTGTAAACACACAAATATAGAAACTGAAAGGGTTGTGATAAAGAGGTACACAGTAGTACCTTAGAACAAGAAATGTAAATGAAAGGTGTCATTTTTTTCATCTAGTATCCCAATGATTTATTAACTTTTGCACCCACCTCAAAGACTTTTGAGCTACATTTCTAGAGCATGAGTTAGATTCTAAGTGGGGAGAAAGTATACTGAATACAAATTTTGATAATTTTATGAGTTGGACAGGTCCACCTTCTTAAATGAGATAATGCGAACTACTTGTTTTAAAAATATAAACCAGAGGAAAATAAGGTTTTAGAATATAGTTGTAATGCTTTAGAATACTTAAAACATCATGGAATTTGTGTGGTTGGTGTATGTGCATGCTGGTTAGGGGCATAGTGCCTTAGCATTTGTTCTTGTTTATCAGCTCCTCACAATTAACTAGAAGGTTTGGGCCACACTGACACCATTACCCCTTCTAATTTATGAGCCTTATGTCCAAGGATGCTTTTGAATCTTCTCATTGTTTTACCTACCCTACTGATTTCATATGTTTATAACTCAGTTAAGTGCAACAATGAAAAGATATATTAATTTGTGTTGTCTCAGCAATAGAGAACCTGAAAAGGCAAAACTTTGCATGAAGGTCATAAGTTAGTTCCTTCATGTTCTTTTGGAATTTTAAATGTTTGCAAGCATTTTTCTGGTAAAACTCAGCATTGCTTAATAGAATTACTCCAGATTCATCTTGTGCCTCACCTTTAGATAGCATAGTTCCTTTGTTAACATCTTTTGTTAATAAAAACTAAGTTTGGTTGTGCTCTTATTTTTGTGTTTAATAGTTTCTGCTCACAAGATTTTGTTTACTTTAAATTTTTTGGAAGGAAGGAAAAATTACATTTCAGATAGCATTGTAATTACTTCTCATACAGATAAAATTATAAAGCTGCTGGATTTGAAAACAGAAAATAGAAGTCTATCATAAGGATGAAAGTAATTGTATTTATTTACCGTAAGAAAGCTAATCACATAATTTTTAAATATAGTTTCTAAGTTAAAAGGCAGAAAGCTCATGGTGCTGGCTTGTATTTTTTTTTAAATAATAAAGCTAATATTTTTTTCATTATATGTACAAATGATTTTTTTGTTTTTTAGTTCAGGACATAAGTTGTCTCTCAATAAAATGCTTTGCCTGGAACTTTTCATGTGATTCCATTCATAGTTGGTCCTAATCTCATAATTATTTGCAATAAAAAAGTTATTGAAGCAACAATGGCTTAAGATGTTTTAGGTATTCATTATTATAATTCAACATCTGTATATAGTAAGTGATGTTTGTAACTAGCGTCCAATTCTGTTCTTTACTATATTGCCACCTTTTACTTTATTCACTTATCTTCATCCTCCTTCCCTCTGGTAACCATTAATTTGGCCTTATGGACTAAACATTTATTTTTGTTTTATATATTTCATTCATTTATTTTGTTTCTTTAAGTACCACATCTGAGTGAAAGCACACTTTGTCTTTCTCCATTTGACTTATTTCACTAAGCATAATTCCCTCTAGGTCCATCCATAGTGTTGTAAATAGTAAGATCTTTTTTTTTTTTTTTTTTTTTTTTAAGTAGCCGAGTAGTGTTGCATTGTGTGCATATACCACATCTTCTTGATTCAATGACTTGTGGGCGGACACCTAGGGGATTTCCAACTCTTGGCTATTGTATAACTATTTGCATATTGGTCTTAGTAGTGACTTAAGCAATATTGTCTTTGACTAATCTTGACTATTATTCATTCATTTACAATAGTTTTATTTAACTTTGTTCTTTGTTACCTGTGGCACATGAATTACTGTGGCACATGAATTATGAATGGGGTTATAGCGGTAAGCAAAAAAAGACTTGGTTCTTACCCTTAATAGTTTCCAGTCTACTCAGAAAGATGGAGGTAATCAGCTAACAAGTGGATCAGATGGGAAGCTTGTCTCTTCTCTACATTACCTATGACTGGTAGCTAGACTGTTCATTTAAAAAAAATATATTTAATAGAATGCCAGATAAATGTTATCTACCTTAAATGTTTTAGATTTTAAAATTAATGTGGTTTAGCAATTCTTTTAAAAATGTTTCATTGTTTACCAGTGTTTATCAGTTAATTAATTAATATACGTGGATGCTCTTAAGTCTGGGTTGCCTGGGTGACTATTCTTGTCATCTTCTTGGGTAGTCTCACCCATAATATATACTTTCTGGTTTTTACTTTTGATTTACTAAAAATGGCAAGAAAGCTTAAAGGCATTTGGCATGCAATCTAACTGTAGAAGCTGTCTAGATTTTTAAATTTTTATTTAAATTTTATAAAATGATTTGACACAGAATTCAGAAGTTTTATTTTAACTTTTTAAAATGTGTGTTATGTTTATTGCAGTGACATTGATTTAGAACACTATGTATGATTAAGGGGTATAGGTTCATACTTCTGCAGGTGTTTACTATCAAACCATGTCTAGCATTTAGTGTTTAAAAAAATTAGCTTTATTCTTTCCAAATTTTTCAATTTAGTTCACTAAAAGTTTCCATTTTTTCCTCCTTCTGTTTCTTTAGCTATATATTATCTAATGAATTGACTCACGCACAGAGAGTGAAGCATAGAAATGATGAAAGAGACGTGGAACCCAGTAGAGAGGTCACTGTGGGAGTGGGTGATCTTTTGCTTCTCAGGGTCAATAGCATATTTTATCAAGGTTGGAACACATTATCCACTCTGGCCCCTGGGTGACTTTTGGGTGCTTTCAGTGTTCAGTGATCAGAATATGGAGAGTGGGGAGAAGACAAGCTGACTAAGTACACTGCTGAGGGGAGCAGTGGTAGGTCAGGAGAGGTCTGCCACACCATGTGGGTCACCTCCTGGGTGGGGATCGAACTCATGCTGAAGTGGCTTTAGCTTCTTAGTGCTGTGCTTGAATCCGCTGCACCACCAGGGAGGGCCCTGCATTTTGACTTTTGCAAAACTATTTTGTTGCCATTTTGAAAATAGGATGGAGGAGACACATTATGTAATGATTAGAGTAGATTAAATCAGAGACATTTCCTTATTCCCAGAATTATTCATTCTAATACTTTCTGAGGCCTCTTCCTACTACCTGGATCCCCAAGATATTCAATGAAAAGCAGAATCCAAAGTCATCACAGATATCAATCTTTTCAAAACTAAGGAAGACTTGAAATGATACACTGCATTTTTCTCACTATTTTCTACTTTTATATTTGTACTGTATTCACCATTTCACCTCATCATGTTTCTGAGACAATGGGAAAAAAAGAGAGAAGTAGTTCTTTCTACTTTTATCATGCTATTAACTTTCTCTGAAAGGACAACAAGTGTGCTTATTTTTTCACTATGGGTATAAAAATTAAGCAGAAACATTCTTTACTTCTAAACTATGTGTGACAAAGATGCTTTATTATAATTTCATCAATAATTCAAATAAAACTTGAAAGTAGAGCAGCATAAGGAAAAAGCATACGCGTTCCATAATTTAGTCGATTAAATAGTATTGTCATATTTATATTGATGAGACAACTTTTATAACTACAGAGAGTCCAGTTAGAAACAAGACATCATAATTAGGTGGCAATATCATGAACATTTCTGTATCTATTGTTAAAAGGAAATAGTGAAAGCCACCCTTTACTAGTGTGCAGAATGAAGGACGGCATTTGAAAAGTGCTCTTGTTGAGATTTTAGTAGTTTTCAAGGCTGTGCAGTAATAGCCCGAGCTATTTTGGAACTGTGCATACATTACTGTGTTCTGGTGCAGCCTGATACAATAACGTGTGAAAAGTCTACGATCACACCTTGTTTAAATTTGCAGTTTTTGTGCATAATCCCACAGTGCGCTCTTGTCAGATTTGACTGTCTATAGGAGAAAAAAGTTTCTAGAATCCTACAGATTGGGGTAGGATGTAAATATCTGACAATGAAAATAAAGATCTTTTTATTGTACTTTTCTCGAAAGATAAAAAGAGTTCATTTTATTTTATATGTAATATTTTGCCAATCAACTCAGGGTTGTTTTCCTCTAGTAGAAGCTTCAGAATATACGTGCCTCACTATCTGGAAGAAAATGTCTCTTTGCTCTAGTACATATTGGCTGAGTGTGAGTGAAAAGTACAGTCTGATTTTTAACAATGATTACACTGTAATTTATGCATTTATGTTAATGCCATTTGTTTCAAAGTTGTCACCAAGAGACACAAAACCAAATGAATGTCTTGTTCAAACATTGCGGAAAACTTCCTTTTTCACAATTGTCTTTGGAATCATTTGCAAAGCCTGCCTGAAACATCCATCTCATTACTTTCTATTCGCATTTTATAGCAAGATTCATCATCCATTTTTTTTTATTCACCAGAGTTGGCTATAAATGTCTCTCTGAAATGATGAAAATGGCTAAAATTGACTTTCAAATTATGAAATTTGTCACTATTGAAGATCTTTAGAAGTGTGTATGCAGTGTGTTGGTTACAGACTTACAAAGCAATCTTGAAAGTAGGTAAAGATACTGGGAGTAACGGCTGAGTTTTAGAGTCAGCTGTTCTCAAGTGGCTACTGTGAAGGGGAGGCACATTTGGATGACATGGTATGTTTGTTTAAAAACCGGTTACATTACTTTCTAATGACACTGTATATTAGTTTTACAACGTATACAAAGAAAAATGCAAATACGACTTTGGAATGCAAGGCCAAAATACCTTACACAATTAGTAGCATGTTTTATTATTAAGGCAATTAAAGGATTAAGCAACTACAATGCTAATCCTATGTTGGCAGATTCTTCAGATAATGGCCCTTAGATGGGAACATCTCTGTATAATTTTATTTAAATATTGCCATTTATTGTCTGACTTATAAGTATGTTAATGTCCATTAAAAACTTATAACTCACACTTATTTTCATGTAATTTAAAGGTGCTATTTGGTAGTTGAAATTTTCATTTTGTTGACTTGTTCATGGATAATTGATGTGTTTTCTTAACTTTATAACAAGTATTTACAGACCCCAAATAGTTACATGAGATTGGAATAATTGGAATAAATACCAGTTTTTTCCTTAATTAAAAAAAATCTTTAACCACTTCAACCACAAATCCTACAGTGTTTACCTGTTGAATGATTTACAAATAACATAAAAATGAAGTAAAAGTATACCTATCCAAAACATTCAACATTTCCCCCAACTTTGAATGAACATCTTTATTTCTTTATTATGTTTTATCTTAAATAAGTAGCAAATGAAAGGAATGATTACCTGAGAGACTCAGCTGAGTAATTTTCTTTCCTGAGTATTAGAAATGGCATGAGTGTTATCTACCAAGGATAAGACACATTTCAGGCATAATACACTGTGATCAATTTTTGTGACCCAGTACCATCTGGGTAGTTTCTGATTTCCAGCTTTAGGCATTAAAAACTGAGATCAAATACCTATATTTTAAGAATGTCATTGGTAACATTCAAGCTCCTTGAAAACTGACGGATTTGAGTGCAAACTAGTGTTTGAATGTGAGAATCTGAAATACACTTCTGTACCTCTATTAAGTATAACTAACTCACCCTTTGGAGACAATTTAGACTTCTTGTTAAACAGTATTTATTCTTGTAGACTAATTTGTGTCATCGTGATTCTTTTATCCTGTGTTAACATTTTTTTTTTTTCTGGCTTCATAGTACTAAGTGGGTTTCCTTTCCCTGAATGCCTTTCTGCTCCACTGTTCTACAAAACTTTTAACACAAGGTTTATGCAGACATTGTTCCAGGCTAATAGTTTCTTCTTTGTTATTAAACACCTTAGTTTAAATTAATGAAATTGGGGACTTTTCATTTTTGCAAAGGAAGTTTACTTTCCTAAACAGGGATAGCTTTGAGGGACTAATAAAGCTGAACATGTAGTAGTACACCCTTAGTTCTTTGCTTAACATCATTTTACTTATAAATAATCATGGGACTTAGACAACCAGGGTTGTATCTGACATTCCATTGTAGGAGAGTATAACTTTGTGATAATTATCATGTGCCAAATGATAACTATTTAGTAATCATTTTTTTTTTTTAGTAATCATTTTTAAAAAATCTTTTAATAGATTAGAAAATAAAATCCCAGCAGTTTTTTTTTGTTTTCTATTAGAACCAGTAGATTCAGAAGGATTATTATAAATGTATCTTAGTACCAGACATTCATTTTATTCTTGTAGGAGTTAGGCTAGTAAGTAATATTTATGTAATCCTGATAAACATTTCTCCGTGACTGAATTTTGAGTGGAAAACTTTGTTTTCTTAAAGACTCAGAGTGAAAAAAAAACTGAAAAACAAAACAAAACCAGGGTCCATATTCTGAGAGAGAGAGAGAGAGAGAGTGTGTGTGTGTGTGTGTGTGTGTGTGTTTAGATCCAGTTAATACCAACTAATGCCAACATCTGGCAAGAGATGGAGATCTGGGAATTTGTAGCTTGAAACCCCAGGACAAAGTGTTCTGATCTGACCAGCAAACATAGCTGTGGACTTGAACTGGAATCTTCAGGGGCAGAAACGTCTTAAGTGTCTGGAAAATTGGCCTGTTGAGTCACCACGAAGGCACTAAAACAAAACTAATTTTAAGCAGGTCAAAGTTCAGTGATTCCCTCTGGAATTCAAACTTTTTTTAAAGAGTCTCATGTTTAAGTGAAAAGGGTCAAAGTTGATGCACTGTTATAATGTTTTGAATGCTTTCCCTTAAGAACAGCCACCCAAGCTGGGATTAGCATGAGGAACTGCAAGGCTGGCACTTCAGCGTCTGGGTTAAAAATATTTTAAAGCAGTAAATGCAGTCAGTACAGAGAGATCCCTGGGAGCCTTTCTATTCAAAAATGTGTGAGCTCAGGGCAGTGACTGCAATGTAATTTAGGGCAGTGTATGCTTCATAGCTTTGGAGAATATTGCTTCTCGCTAATGTTCCATCGGAGGATGGTAGGAGAGTAGTAATTTTAGAAGGTGGTATTCCTGCTTCTCTTACATTGAAAACTTCAGAATAAATAAAGGGACACATGAACTTGAACTAGAAATGTAACTGTGGAAAAGTACCAATGAATCTAAATTTGAACCAAACAGATACAAAATCAGCATGGGTGTAGGGATATTTTTAAGGAGGAAGCTACGACAAAAGCAACTTCCCGGGGAATGGACCGCACAGGTAAGTGCAGTGAGAAATAGCCTGCAGGAACTTTCAAAAAAGTACTTTGTCAACAGTGAGGTGCTTTAACTATGGCCAGACGTAATGCTGTTGAATATTGGAATTGAGGAATATTTTAGAAAATGGAAATATGGATGATTTAATTTCAGTAACTGGCTTTCAGATGGTAATCTAGATACTCTGAGTGGAATGAGTAGCTTGTAGAATGCCTTAAATGAGGTTGAACTGGGTTTGGATGGCAAACTCACCCTGCACTATATGATTCTGGGTATTTTTATATTAAAATGTTACACACATCCACTTAATAGGATTGAAGAGGCATGACTTTCACCTGAAGATCTTGTTGCTGGCTAGAGTGAAACCTAAACAACAATCTTAGACATTGAAAAGAGCCTGTTATTTTATAGACTGTGTCCAGGAAAGAGGGGAGACGCTTTTTCTCTGCCTTCACCTTTTGAGATTTAGTTAACTACTCTTTACAGCTGAAATTTGGCTGATATGCACAATCTTATAAACTCCCCTATTAAAAGCTTGATTATTCTCTTGGCTGTTTTATTTTTCCATGATAACAGTTACAGAATAATGCTGTTGCTCTTTAGTATAAGCCTGATACCCACTTTAAAGAAGCTTTAGATTTTTAGTTATTTAGTAAATATCAGCTACTCAATAAGGAACTAACTACATTTTGCATTATGTTGACTGTGTCTCAAGAGCTATGAACTCAGTCATGTCTGTTTATTGTTATGAGATAAGCCAGACACACATGATAATTTCTACCAAAACACAGAATAAAAATGCATGAGGAAGAAGGAAAAGCTGAGTTACTGTTGTAAGACATGATGATGCCCTTGTACGGTTTTGTTTGTTTGTTTGTTTTAGATTTATTTAGACATACAAGAACTGGGGTACAGGCCAGAGGTACAGGGGGTGATTTATTTATACATACAAGAACTGGGGTATAGGCCAGAGGTGCAGGAGGTGAGTGGATTCACCAGAGACAGAGTGGGGAGCAGAACAGGCAGACTGACTGAAATATACTGCTGAAGGGTGCAGCGGGTAAGGCAGGAGAGGTCACCCTGTGGGTCACTTCCCTGACTGGCAATAGAATTGTGTACTTCAGTGGCTTCGGATAGCTTCATTGCGCTGTGCTTTAACCCATTGTGCCATCAGGAAGGGCCCCCTTTGTACAGTTTTTAATGGGAAAATGACCTGAGTTGTGCTGAAAGGTGAGAAGAGGTAATGCGTGGTATTTGTGTTGTGTTTCCTTCACTAATAAAGGTTAGTAGAAAATGGTCTTTGTTTTGTTGGGGTTTTTGAGTTCAGTTATGCTTATAGTTATGAACACCGCAAAAGCAGCTTATTTTAATAGAGTGATGAAGAAAGAAGGTAAGAGAAAGCCAGCTATTATTGCAAAGATTAAAGAAGAAAATGTAAAACAATGAATGTTTTCTGGAACCCAAGCTAGGATAGGATTATAACACAGGGGCGGTTTTTGAGTAAGTTCTTGGACTTTCTGAGTCTCAGTAAGGGAGAAGACAGTGGTACTTCTGAGCAGGGAATTTCAAAACAGTTTATTTACCATCTGATGGAACTAGAGGCAGAATGAGTTGGAAACCTCTGTCTATTAGTATATTCAGTAGCTAGATCATTATTTCAGTGTAACTAGTTCATAGTTTTAGCACAACTGGCCTTAAAAAACAAAGTCACTTCAAATCTTGGCCCCTCTGTATGTCTTTGGACGGAGTGCTTCTGGGTCTTGAATCTGTCAGATAGTCAAATATCCTGATCCATTTTCCTCTCCCTACATCTCCAGGCTCAGTCAGCTGTTAAACTGCGCTAGCCCACTACAGTTGCCACATGCTGTGGGGAGCTTTTTGTTTAACTGGCATTTCTCTTAGCTCCCCCACTTAAGCTAGCTATCAGAACCCCATAGGTCAACCAGATAGTTTGCTTCATCGTGAGCTCACCTGAAACATCTTTTGAGGTAGGGCCTATGATTTCATGACAAATAGTCACCTCAGTGGGGAGCGACGGAGCTCACCTCTATCTCCCAAGGGTTAACAGTAACCTATAATAATAATTTGGTGACACAAAATGCTTCTTTTTATGCATTACCTATTTCCAGAGGCCTAATTTAGGTTTGTATCAAAATGGATATCACAAACAGTACAGCTTCCTGCTGAGAAGCAAAGTGCTGCTGAGACTTTCTGTTATTCTTCTGGTGGCATCTGGGAGGGGTGAGGAAACACTGGGGGAGGGAAGCAATTGTCAGCCGCTTACAGAAGAGCCGGACAAGCTGTGGTGGCGAATGGTTTTCAAAGGCAGAATCGCTTTAGGGAATTGTTCTATCAGGAGCTGAACTTTGTGCTATTGCACTTGATAGGAGGCAAATTTCAGAACAAGGAAAACAGCAGAAGTGGTGCCACAGATGCCTTATTTTTCGGTATGATTTTAATACTTCATGCTCTGGCAACAGTGACAGCGCTTATCCAGGTGTAAATACAAACATAATCATTGAGTGCAGAGGAATTTTCAACTTGGAGCGTCCACTGAAAGTCTTCATTCCTCATCACAGAATCCCTGGCTGTGCGGGCGTCTGTTCAGTAGAAACTCAAAGTGAACCTGTCAGAGCAGGTCCTGTGGTCTTTGACCTTTTACCCTGTTTCTAGGCTCCCCTGTTGTCTTACTCTTCTTTAGCACAGGAAACTACATGAATTTATCATATATTTTTTTTCAACTCTACCCAGGAGAATTTGGGCTTAAGTAGAAACTTATGAAAGGCTGCTTTTTCATTAAAGTTTCCTGTTTGGTTTTCTGGTTAGCTGCTGGTAGCGATAAGTGGGCTGGGGGTTCACATAGGAGTCCTCCAGTGAGCCCCTAGTTCACATGTGGCTGGTGAATTTATCACGAGTAAGCGCCAAGGGCTGATTGAAGCCCAGGTCTGGAATGGTAAATGACCCTTGGGCTAGATTCACTGAGGAAGGCGGTCATACACTTCTGTGCTCAACATGAGATGGCAGCGCCAACTTTGCCCTTTGCCTTTGCTGTGTCTGGTTCTGGGACCTGGAAAAAGGGATGGGAGAACCTTACGGCCCTGGGCAAAGGGTCAAGAACTCCCAGAAACATAACTTGGGTTCCCGCTTCAGTGGTTTACTCATGCGTGTTTTCTGAGAGTGTGGGGTTTTTCTTGGCTGGCTGCTTCCCCAAGTGGCCAGCCCTGCCTCTCGCTATCCTCTGGGGATGTGTTCTCAGAATGCCGTCCACCGTCCGCTGGGAGCACCAGGAAGGAGCAGCTGGCCTGGCTTTCCCACTCCCACTCCAAGGAGGGGCCTGGGTGCTCAGGCTTCTGTCGTATGCATAGTTCATGCATCTCAAGCTCGGCTTGCTCAGCTCTGCACTTTCAACTCAGAGAACGTGCTACATGCTGGTAGCAGTGTTCATCTTGGGGTACCCCCATGTGGGGATAATAGCTGTGCTTCCTCTTTTCAAGACGTACTCTTTAAGATTATTTAATGTCTATTGGGGGAAAAATCATGGGTTTTTCTTTTTTTAATGCACTGCAAGTAGCATGCTCCTGGCATTCTTTTTGTTTCTTTGAAAAGTTATGTAAAAAGTCGAATTTTAAGGAGTCTTTGCCATAAAGACTGCTTTCAGACACATTATATCTATTTCCTTATCTAATTGGCTAGAATTCATTTTGTGAATGTTACTCTTTCAAAGTCGCAACCGACGCCTCTGAGTCTCGTCCCTTTTCTTAGGGAATGCTCTGATACTCCTTGTCATTGCCGTCCCTGAAGAAAACCAGAGAAAAGAAAGAACATCCAACTTTCAACTGCAGCTTTTGTCCCATTTCAGTTGCGATTTTGGAAATCTGTAAGTGGGGTGATGATGTAACATGAACTTTCAGTTCTCTTTTCAAAGTTTCTCCCAATTTTCTGCTTATTTCAAAACCTTTACCTAGAATAAGAGTGCATGCAAATCATTTAATGTCCTTTGTTTTCATGGAATTGTTTTTTCTTTTTCTGTCTTTCTTTCTTTTTTTTTTTTTTGTAACTATTGGTGGGTAGAAATGTGCCAGGGCCATGCTTTGGGATCTGAGCCTCCTTTGGACCCCATAGGATGTCAATGGACTCATTAGGATTTAGCCAAGTTTTATGCATTATTCATAATATACATTCACAGCGTGTGCACTAACGACTGTCTCCTGTGTCCGCTTAGTCAGAACCATTTGCATGCTGTATTATGGGGCCATAATACAGAATGCATTTAGCCACATTTTCTGTATTATCCTTAATACATATTGTCATCATATTCTGTTATGGGGTCTGTGGTGAATGTGTTTAAACAATAGCATGCACTTGTGCCTTATGCTTCCATAAAAACAAATGTATAATAAAAGTCTTGATGGAAGTAATTATTGCATATGTGCAATAATAGTTTCTAAAAAAGCCTTCATATTATTTCCAGTTTGCTTTTATTGTTTGATTATCTAGTTATTTGTTTTATGCCTGCTGGACTGATGTCCTAAAAAATTTTAATTTTGAAAACAACTTACCTTCTTTATCTCCCTCTCATAGCTTTCCTCATTAGTTTCCCTAAATGAGTATTTAAAAATATAATATTTAAAAAGAGACTGGATGATTAAGAAAAACATGTTTCCTAACTACCAATTAAAGATCTGTAGGGTATTTGTTATAAAGAGCCTGAGTTTCATGGAGCAGCAAGATCTGTGTTGTGTATGTGAGAAATGTACATCTAATTTTTAACATTATGTTCCATAACTGGTTTCTAGAAAAGTTCTGAGTTCTTACATCAAGAATGAGGCTAAGTCATTTGAGGAATTGACTCTTTAACCTTTTACCTTAGCATTTTCTTGCAAAATGTTTTATTGCAATAGGATTCATAGGTTTTTTTTTTCTTTTAATGAAATTAATTTGTAACACAAAGAAAGCTATCTAGAGCTGCACCTTTCTGTCACAGGTATGAATAATCAATGAATGTATCTAAAACTTTAAATGTTAATTAGTTCAAGAGTTAGCATTTTACTAGGGACATAGATTTCTGAATCAGCTTGCTGTGTTTTCTGTGGTAGAAATCTTAGGTACAGAATTTAGGGAAAAGTGGTGGGTTTTCATCTGGTTTCTACTAAGCTACTAGTAAACTCACTTTAGAATGTTTCACTTTGAAAACTCCACATTCGTTGACTGTCCTCCAAATCTAGTGCTTTTATGTGAGACCACTTACTTCATTATGAAAACTTTGGGACCAGATTTGGACTTAAAAGCAAACAAAAGACTATAGTCTAAGTTTGAGGGGCTTTTGATTTTTTTTTTTATTAATAGCAACACTTTTATCAGTACACTGTTTTACTTGCAATCACTTTTGTGAAATGTGTGTATTATGCTAGACATCGTTGGTGAATGTGTTTCAGATAAATGATCTCCCTGCAATTTTGAAGTGTACCCACTTGGTAATGTTATAAGCCATCTTTTGCTTGCCTTCGTGTTTCAGCAACTATGATATTGGGCATTCAGAGAGATTGACTTTTTCAGTAGTGTCTGCATATTTGGGGAATCTAGAGGAAATAGAAACTCAAGGCAAAGTCTAAATAACGGGTTTTCTGCCTGCCACTGCCTGTTGTTCTTCATTTCTCCAGTGACTTTCACAGCTGTCCAGGCCATATGTGCATGTTGAGAGGCAGCATTCAAGTTTCTGGTTCTGGATAGAGTTCCCAATGTGTTGGATTATGTTCCAAGTAGATCTCAAAATAGGACGGGGAAGGATAAGGTGCTCCTCAATGCCTAAAGATTTTTGTTGTTGGGAGTAGTATGAGTTTGTTAAAGAGAGAAAGAGAGAGAGCTACATTGATTATTAGAGAAATAGACAAAAGAGTGCACCATCCCAATGGGGTGCTTTTCTATATTATATAGGCAGGAAGGGTCTCTTTGGCTCCTGTTGTAACAAGTTATAGTCTTTTTACTTTAAGTTAACATTTCCTCCCATTAGATTCACTTATTAAAACTGGGTGTATTGTCCAACAACTCTTACTGTCAATTTAAATAGCTCCTGTGCATAAAAGTTCTTATTTAATGTTAATTTTAAAAAAGCCTTTGGACCCCAACATGTATATTTGGGTGAAAAGGGATGCTAAAAATGTTTTGTTTATGTTTTTACTTAAGACGCATTTGTAAATCAGATGGCTAGAAACTAGCTCAATTTTTAAAAGATGAACATTTTATATAAAGGAATGTTGAATGTCATCCTATGCCATAACTTTTAAGGCTGTATGCCTCATTCAGTGATACTGAAATTGTTCAAGATATCTCAGGAATACCTCCTTTGGAGATGCCATATAGCGAGGGGGCAGAGTAATTTGATAACTTCCAGGGGCAAATTTTCTTACTTTGAAGAAAGGCTTTATATTTCCAAATAGTCAAAAAGATTTATTTGAGCCAAGTTGGGGGATAAAACAGGCAGGTGGTCAAGAGGGAAGAAGAAGTACACACTGTGCACTTGAACTACCAGGACTGTTCTTGGGTCAGTTGTAACTGGAGGATCTCTAGTCAGAGATCCTGGTTGCAACATTAGCAACCAGGAGATGACTATGTACTTTCTTTTTTTCAAAGATTTATTTATATATGCATAATGAGTGGAGTATAGGCTGGAGGTGCAGGGGGTGAGAGGATTCACCAGAGACAGAGTGGGGAGCAGAACAGGCAGCTCGACGAAATACACTGGGGATGGGAACAGCAGATGAGACAGGAGAGTTCTGTTGCACCACGTGGGCCACCTCCCTGATGGGGGATTGAACTCCTGCTGTAGTGGCTGCTGATTGCTTAATGGTGCTGCACTTTAACCCGTTGTGCCACCAGGCAGGGCCCAACTCTGTGCTTTCTTAAGTTCAGTTCTTTGAAGAAAAATACTTGTTTGCTTGTAAAGGTTTAAGTTAATTTGGCTTTATATAGATTTAAAGTATGGTGCAATACTTTATATATAGTCTACTTTACCTCCCTTCCTTGATTACAATAGATTTTTATGTCCTTTTGTGTTGATCTGGCATACAAAAATGTGTTCATTTTGAGACTGGTGTTCCTGCTCTTTCCAAATTATGAAAAATGCAGTCTTTCAAGCATTCACTCTGAACTAAGTAAATTATTTCTATGCCATTTTTGTTTTGCACATTAATCTTTTAAATAATAAGGGCATATTTGCAGTCTATGTGTCTTAAATGTAAATTTTTTCCTTGCTTAATATTAGTCAGAAATTGCTTCAATTTTTATAATAATGAAGTTTATTTCAGAGAGTTTCTTAATTTGAGTTTATTTGTTGGCTCTTGAAGACCAGTCTGGCCACTTGGAGACTGGCGCAGTTGCTTGCAAATAGATCATTTCCTTAGACAAACAGAAAGAGACACCCAGATTGTATGTACACATAGAATTTCATGACTAACTTACATAGTAATGTATTTTTTAAATGATATAATTTTCCCATCATTTTATGGCTTTTTCTATCTCAGTTGTAATCCCCGTGGATTATACCATGTGCCATCACCACAGTCCAGTGCACTCCCCCTTTCCCTCCCCCATTTTTGATCCCATTCCCCACTCTACCCCTGTAAAATGTCTCTGGTATATATAGTTGTTCATTATTATTATTATTATTATTATTATTTTTCCCCTTGGTCCTTTGTAGTCCTGTACATAGTAATGTATTTTAAAAGACAACAATTTTGGAAATATATTGAATAATCAAGTGGATTGTCATCAGATTATCAGGTTTTCATGTCAGACTATCTCAAATATTATAAAGTCTTTGTTTTGATTGCCTGCAGTTTCTCTGAATGCTTTCTGACCAGGGATATTATTAGATGGTTTGATATAAAAAGTACAGATTCAACAATGCATGTTGGATTAAGAGAAAATAGTTGAACACTATATTATCTTATTGGCAACAATTTGAAAACTCATATTACATAGGAAATTGCCATTTTTTAAGAAAGGTTAAGGAAGGAAACACTGCTAATGATGTGACTAAAAATGAACCTTTAAATTAATGTGTATATTAAAACTAAAGTTTACATTTGGTACCAATTCTTTGTCTCAAATTTGAACTCATTTAGATGAATTCTAATTTTGTAAGTGAGTTTTGTGAATCATTGTTACCTTCATAAATTTAATAAGAAATTCTCAAGCATACTATGTGGTAGATAAATCTTTAAAAAATACCGTGGAATCCCAACAATTTTAATAATTTTCTTTACCACTTCTGTTTAAATTTCTGTTGTATTTTTTGTTGTTGTTTTGGGCAAACTTGTAAGACCTCACTCTACTCTATATAATTGCATATTGCTATCTAAGTCTTTAGTCTAGAGAAACTACACTCATTTGGCTAAGTTAGGCAATGTCTTTTCCCTCTGTCTCTCTCTCTCTCCCTGGATTCATCTCTTTTTCCTTCTTTCCATTTTTCTTATACTTGAAATTCCTAAGTTGACTGCTATTATATATTGGGTATAAGTAGAAAAGGACAATAAAAATGGATCTTCTTGGAATGTTCTTGGTATTGTTTTTATAAGGCTTCTCTTGGTGCCTCCTGGCTTAAAAATGCCCACCTACTGGCTCCACCTGCTTCTGCTTTGCTGCTTCTGAAGTAGCAAGGCTTAGTGAGCATCAGGAGGAGCCACCCTGAGTTTTCTGTATGGGGGTCCCTAAATTTCTCTTTCCTCTTCTGTAAAATTAGGATTAACTTGTAGGATTTTGGTGAGAATTAAATGAGGATGCACTTTATAAACTATGCTGTTCAAATAGATGAGAGTTGACCACTCCTTCACTGGAGCAGTAAGTGTTGCAGCTGGATTGGCAGTTAATTCTGCTGATGAGTTTACCATCTTTTTATATGTTGTAGATTCCTTTTGAGGAAGTTCAAACTTTATTGCTTTATAACTGGTATGATACTAGTCCTGGAAGTGACAGACCTGTGTGTGTGTGTGTGTGTGTGTTACCTTCTTGGGTCATGGCCATCTGGGTGATTCTACAGCTTGAGAGAGGACTGCGGATGGTTGATGGAGTGGGGACAGTGCCTCCTGTGACTTTTATACTTGAGCTCTCCTGAGACTATGCCTTTTGTTTTCTTTTTCTTTAGTAATGTAAATAGAAATTTAGTTTAGGCCTGGGGGATGATTTGTATATTTTTTTGTTAATAGGTATGTGGTATATAAATCGAGTATTTATATCTCATTATTTTGATAACATGCTACAAAGATCCCAGTAGCCGTGTTAATATTTGTTTTAGGAAATTTGCCACTGCAGACAAATTTATTTTAGACTGACTTCTCTGAAGAACAGTGAATTAAATGGTGGGGAAAAAAAACACAGTGTGGTAAAGTAATGTGATATATTATCTGAGTTCAGGGAACCATTTTTAATCTTTCTTTCCTCTGAGGGCTTTTTAAAAATGCCTCTCCATATTCATTGCTTGTTTCTGTTCTCTTTGTAGCAACTGGCCTTTAGCTGTGGACTTGTACTGAAAAGTTAATTCTAAGTGAAAAGATAGGGGCCAAGATTTCTGGGTGTTGGTTGTTGCACCTCCATTCCGACCATTGGCAAGTTATTTCATCTCGTGGCTCCTTCATTCTCTTTCTTTCCTAGCTTGTCACGGAAAACAGTGATCACACATTGCACCAGGCAACACTAGTGAGTCAGTGAGATCATATGCACAAAAGCTCAAAGATAGAAAATTAACAAGTGGCTTGCCAATACAGGCTATCAAAATACTGAGGATTTGCCCATTTAAAGTTAGAAACTGTGATGCCCAGCTTTCAGGATTATTTTCCAAGATTTTGAATTGACTGGTGGAAATAATTTTAGAACTGGGACACTGTTTTGTGGCCTGTAATCCTTGCTTCAAATCATGCCAGGAAATTGAGGACTAGGGCTGGGGGATGAGCCTTTCAAGCTCCCCTACACCGGTTCTCCAGTCTGCTTCGCTGTGAGATACCTTATCATCAGCGTGCCCCCTTCTCTCAGAAAAGAAGGGCTCTCCAGAGGCATTCTCCTTTTGCTTTCTTTTTCCCCTGTGGTTATTGACAAAGCTGGGGATCATGTTGAAACTTGTTGCAACCACCAGGAAACTCTTTCAACTTTTAATAGTTATCACCCTGCTCCTAATTAACAAGTAGCAAGCATGATGATGCTCCAGTACGTTGGAAAGACTTGTCAGACTTTAATATTTAGATGAGGAATAGACCTCCAGCCATGAAAAAAAAATCCTGTTGATATTTTTCTTAAAAGGAGATGTACAGTTCAAAACCAGCAGCATCGACTCATCCCTGTGTGTAAATGAGATCCTGAGAAATGGCTCTGAAGGGAGCATGTCAGTTCTGACTTACATTTACATGCAAGCTTCCCTCAGATTCTTTAGCTTCCTTTCTTATAAAAATGCTACATAATGAGCCACGTGGAGGGTTTTTTTTCCCCTTATGTTTTGCCCTGTAATAAAACAAAAATATAATAAAAAATGATTAAGCTTGCATTTATGGACGTGTGCATTGAGGACATTTCTCTGTTAATGAATGTTTCATTCACTCTGTTCTTCCCTTTCTATCAACTAAGTAATGTGCCCCAAAAGTAACTTCTTTTTTTTTTTTCCTGAAAGTAACTTCTTAAAATCCATAAACTTACTTCAACATTTCTAACATTTCTAGAATGACATTATACTGATTGCAACTTGTGGTGAGTCAATCTCAGGGAAAAAAAGTTTATTTCCCCCCCTAAAAAAAATCACTAGGATTTCAACTCCTGTATGAAACTTGTTGCTTCAGTGCTTATGTCTGTACCACCAACTGCTTCAAGTTGAAGGGTTGGACCTCAAAGGTTGACTGTGGTGCAGGTAATGTGACTTGAGTTTACTGCATGAGTGCAGAAAATCTCCTTTATTTGCTTTAGTATATATTCAGCAACATTTAAAGAGAAAGTCATCTACACTAAAGAAAAGGGGGAAAAAGTGGAAATAGAGACCCATTACCAACAATGTTGTTTGGTTGACTTTAAAACAGAATTTATTGTCTTAACCACATTATCTACAGTTCAATTCCAGGCACACCCCAAATGAGGTTATCCCTGGTCGTAATGTTCTAGAAAGTCTCAGCAGGGACATTGATACAGCAAGTTTTAACTTTGCTATTCAAATGACAATAGTGAAAAATGAAGAAAACTTACTATCTCACCTCTTTCCTCAGATCCCTTCTTTCTGGGGTTCCCTTCAGCTACACTCACAGCATAGAGAAAACCCCTCTCTCAGCAGCTGTCTCTCATGAAGAGGCATTTCTCTGGGAGGTTAAACTCTCCCCAAATTTAGTTGATGGGTTGATGAACTCAGTACCTCCCACGTGGTATGTTCTCTTTGAGACCCTGGACATACATCAGTGATAGCTTTTTTTCTCAAAGACCTTAAAATCTAGTGAGCAGGTAGAAAATAAGCTGTGAATAAAGCTGTGGTATTTTTACAGGAGGAAGAATAGCATATATGATAGAACAGTGCCCTGTGTCTGCTGTGGTTGGGGTGGGGGGAAGATGGCATTAGATAAGAATGAGAAGGGGAGTCTGTGGTGATGATGAAGCACAATAGCCTGCTGAACTGGGACAGCCTTGCTCCTTCTGCATGGGAGAGCCTACTTCTCCTTCACTTCTCACAATGGCTCCACATGCCACATGCCTTCTCCATTCACATGCTCCTTCTCCATTCACATGATACTGCTTCCTGTTTCACCTAGAAAAGTAAAGGAACAGAAAGAGAAATTTGTCTCCCTAACTACCCCCTGCAGTAAATTCTGCTCCTCCTTGTCCCTATATCTAAACTGGCTGACTCCTCCTCTTATGCACCAAGTCCCGGCTTCTATTCCCTCTGGCCAGGTTGCACCTGCCCTCACTCCCTCTCCTCCATCATCAGATTTTCCTCTCAACTCCATCTTTCCCATCAACCTACCAATTTGCTCCATTTTCCATTTTCAGAGGAAAAATGCTTTCTGATGGTGTTCTCCACTTTTGTTTACATCTATAAAAGCATGCCTTGGAAAAGTCATGAATCTTCCCCTCTCTCTTTCTCTAGAAACCACACCAAAGAGATGTTAGCCTTTATCATACCTCTGAAATGACTTTGTTTTCTTTCATCACCATTGTAATGATTTGCCACTCACTTACACATTTAATATGTAAGTTTGGGAGCACAACTTCACAGCTCACATGGGCATCAGCTTCACTGGACTCCAAGGCTCCTGTGCCTATACCCTGTCACCTCACTCCTCTATCCCTTCCCCTTTCCTCTCCCTTCCTTCTGGTAACCACCATAGTTTTCAGAGTTATTCAGTTATTGGTGTGTTTTGCCAGTCCCTCCCACCCCATCCCCCCGCCTTTGGTTATTTATATTTCACCAGAAAGAGCAACTGTATGGTAATTATCTTTCACTTTCTGACTTATGAAACTGTTCTTCTGAAGGCAGTCAGTGGTAGTTCCCTTCTTGTTGTGCCAGTTCATCAGTCCCCTACCTCACGTGTTCCCTCAGCTGCATTGCTGCAAACTATTATTTACTTCATAGCACACTTTTCATTGACTTCTGTTTTCTGGATTTTCCTCCAACTTACTGGCTGCTGCTTTTCAGTTCTTGGACCCTTTTCATGACATCAGTCTAAACATTGCTGTGTTCATGGATTTCTCCCTCTTTCCATAAAAACACAGCTTTTTGTTAGTCTTCCATTCTTATATTAACTCTAAATGTCATACATAAGCCCATGTCTTCCCAAATATCTACGTGGCTATAAACTCATAGCTCCAGCTATGAGTTGTGCTTTGAGATGTGCTATGTCACATCTCTCTGAATGTCTCATTGGTCATTTAATACAAAAATGAACTCCTGATATTCCCTCTTCTGCACTATGCTTCTTGACCAGTCTTTTCCATCTCTGTCATGACAGGCAGCTCCCTTCTTCCAGTTGCCCAGGCCAAATCCTGGAAATCAACTTAATGCTACTTTATTTTTTTTTTAATATCTTAGGATGGCAATCCTATCTTCTCTACCCTTTAACAACATTCAGATTCAGACTGCTGCATGCCATTTCCTTAGCTACCACCACAGTTGATGATATCTATCATCATCTCTTACCTGACTATTTTGATAGCCACCTCCCTACTATTTTGATAGCCTGCTTCTTCCATTGTCCATCTCCAGCCAGTCTTTAATACACACCCATTATGACCATGTTGGCACCCTGAATAATGGCTGACTCCTCCTCTTGTGCACCAAGTCCCGGGTTCTATTCCCTCTGGCCAGGTTGTACCTGCCCTCACTCCCTCTCTTCCAGAGAGGAGGTCACATTCCTCTGTTCAAAGGCTCCATTTCTCTCCAAGCCTCTGGGTTCTGTTTTTCTCATGGACCTGCAGTCAGGGCATTACAGTGGCCTGCAGTGCCTTACCAATTTGCTATTCTCTCACCTCTGGGACCTCACAGGCTAATATCTCCTTTTCTGTTTGATCTGCTCCATCCCATTTGATGTTCTTTCCTCAAATAGCCTGCTATTTTCTTACCCCATGGTCTTGGCACCTGATGCACCAGCAGCCCAAGGCATTTTCCTCCAGATAACTGCCAGGTTTGCTCTCTCACCCTCTTTAAGAGTTTACTCAAGTATATTTTCCTACACTTCTAGATTTTAGAACTTTACTAAGTTCTTCCTGTGCCACACATGTAAAACTTCATGCTCCTTTCTACTCTTCTCCAAGAATACACCAATGTTCTCTCTTTTCCTTTCCTGCTTTTCTGTTTTAGTTTGCCCTTTAGCTCTTATTACCACCTTGAATTTTCTGTTTATCATCTAATTTTTCTCATCTCCCTCAGAATTGATGCTCACTGATGAGAGCAATATTCTCTTCTTCTGTTCATTGTTATATGTCCAGAACATAAAAGAGTGCTCCGTAAACAATTCTAAAGGAATAAGTGAATATAAAAGTGACCTGAAAAAAGAGGTAGGCAGTAATAGCTGTAAAATGAGTTCACATCATAGAATTTCGTGTCTAGGTCAGAGGATGCAATGCTGCCTTCAGTTTTACAGTTTAGCATTTTTTCCTTGGCATGTAACCAGCTTAACTTTAAAAGAATAAAAATGAAAGAAAAAATGAGTAAAAATTGTTAGATCCTCCTTTGGAAGTGTAACAATCATGCAAATCTGATCCACTCATACCTTATTTAAAGAAATTGGAAAATGCATGGAAGTATGATAGAAAAATTACTGGATAGGGTACAGAAATTTTGTTTCCTAAATATTAATACAAATATCACCTTAAGGAAGTAAAACAACTTAAAGTAATGGTTTTTAAAAAAAACTTACAGGTGTAAAAGGAAGCATATGGTTGAACAGAGATTGCCAATGAAATTGACAGATGATTAACATTCATTAAAACTTTTAATTAACACCTTGGAAAATTCCATAAAATGATACTGTATGTAAATGACTATGTGTGATATCTTTCAGCATTCTCTTACCTGTTTTACAGAGAGTAAAAAAAAAAAAAATGGATCACAAAACTGCTTATGATAACGATTTTCCCTAGCCCTGGGTTCATTTGGAGTGTTATCTACTTGTGTCAGTCATGCCAATTTGAACTGCCAATATTCTAAATACATTTGGCTGAGATATAAGTGATTCTCCTCATTCTCTGGAGGAAAGAAATATTACCTTTTCGTTTCCTATCACTTCTTTTTTTCTACATTTCCTGATTGAGTAACGATGGGAGAGTTTGAGTTTTAACAGGAACTTCTTCAGGCTGATTTAAAGTCAGGTTAATAAAACTTTCCATCAATAAATCATATCAAAATAACACTGAAAGCTGTAAGATGATCTTTTAAGGCAATCAAAGCACCAAATTGCACTTGGTTGTGTCAATTGAAGATCATTTTCTATTCATTGTAGTAAAAATGTTTTTCTACTTGAAATTCGTGGCAGTGATATACACAAGGTTTCAAAACTTTCATAGAGGTACATTACTAAAGAAATTTGTTATTAATTTTTATATTCATTTTAAAAATGATAGAGGACACCTTCAGCTAACACTGAGAGAGTTGTATTACAAATACAAGCTTACATACTTGTTGCTGATTTCTAAGCTGGGTTATGGTTAAAAAGCATAGAATTACATTTTCTAGGGCAGAACTGTTTCAGTTGTTAATAGATAACATGTTTGGTCAGGGTTAAACATCCATAGGTGGTCCAGGCAAATCATTAAGGATATGAGCTATGATCCGTGCTGTCATTAGCTGCTCAAGGAGTACTAAGGGTGTCTGGCTCTCTTTTTTCTACTACCTATTTAGTTACTGCAGTTAAACTCCTCTGCTTCCCTTTTGCTACTTTTCCACCATCTCCCTTTTCCTTTCTTATCTTGTCTCCCCCTGTCCCCACTATGTTTACATGCTTCTGGGCTTAGTGCCTGTTGACTTGACCTTTGGAGCCACAGCCACAAGTGGTGGCTCTCCTCTAAGGAGCTGTGTGCTTTGTCTCTGTTATGAATGATTTTAGGTCTTCTTGGAGATTTCCACTTTTTAATGCCATTCACAATTTATTAATTTGCTGCTCTACATGGTCTCTCTGATCAAATATCAACAAGGCAAGGAGGGATAAAACTGGGTATGGTAACTGTTTCATTTGGCTGAGGTTTGCAGAACACTCGCTACTACATAAATGAGACATTATTATAATTTAGATTACTAAGTGTAATTTTAAGGGATCAATTATAAAGTGTTTTTTTTTTTTTTGAAAGCTAATGTGTAGTTTAGGGTCAGTATTTAAGCTCCTTGTTTATTGTTTAGTGAAAATTAAGATTTTAAATCATTCTACAAATTCATTTAAGGAGTCCTAGCCTTGGAAGCAACTATAAAAGCTTTAAGATACAAAAGAACAAAATTATATTATTATTTTTATCTTTTCTACTGTTAGAAACCTGTTTTGAAGCTGAAACATAAAGAGTGGAGGAAGAAACAAACTTTATGCTGAAAATACCAATTAAGTATGAATGTTGTCTGATTTATAATTTCATGTACAGGGATTATAAAGAAGAAATATAGCTCATGAAGGATGAGATGTCCTAAAATTGTAATTCTGACTATATAATTGAAAATAATCCTGCTGAGAAGGTAAAGGAGTTAAATAAACGTGTAACTATATCAGGAGCTCTTTGATAAACTCAGAACTTAAGCATCAGTGAGAGATTAGGGGTACAAAGCTAGAAAGATTGAGAAAGGCAGGAACTTTGTAGAGTTTATGATCTTGGTCATTGATTGAGTGATTGATTGATTCAGTCATCATCCAATAAACATTTGTTGGGAACCTTTTCAGTATAAGATTCACTTGTTTGTACAGTGAGTACTAAAACACAATGAGGTTTTTGCCTTCAAAACTGTACTGTGATAATATTGGACTATAATATTAATAACTGACATAACAAAGAAAAACTATTCAATCCCTGTTTTGTTCCCGAATTGGAAAGTGGAGATTCAGCATACTCAAGTGGAAATGCAAGGCTAGGCTAGAATGAAAAATAGAGAGAGAACTTAAAATGAGTTCATGTTTCCAGTTCCAGACAGATGTACATATGAGCTTACAAAAGAATTGCTCATTTAGCTGTGAAAGGAAAAAAAAGGTTGGGTACATGATAACAGATATATAGGTAGATTTTTGTCAGATAGAACTATAATTATCATTGATGATTAATTAATTAGTGTTCACTGAATTTTTTAAAGATTTATATATTTATGCATACAAGAACTGTGGTACAGGGAGTGAGAGGATTCACCAGAGACAGAGGGGGAGTAGAACAGGTGAATCGACTGAAACACACTGCTGAGGGGAGCAGTAGGCAAAATAGGAGATGTCTGCTGTGCTATGTGGGTCATCTCCCTGGCTAGGGATTGAACATGCTGCAGTGGCTGCAGATAGCTTTATAGTGCTGCACTTTAATCACCTGCGCCATCAGGGAGGGCCCATGGAATATGGATTTTGACCTTGCCCTGGTCTTTGAATATTTATTGACAATTTCAGTAAATGTGTGGCCACTAGAGGCCCTCCCTGGTGGCGCAGCGGGTTAAAGCACAGCACTAAGAAGCTAAAGCCACTTCCGCATTAGTTAAATTCCCACCTGTCCTGGAGGTGACCACATGGCGCAGCAGACCTCTCCTGACCCGCACACTGCTCCCCTCAGCAGTGTACTTCGTCGATCTGCCTGTTCTGCTCCCCACTCTGTCTCTGGTGAAGCCTCTCGCCACCCCTGAGCCTCTGGCCTGTACCCCAGTTCTGTAGGCACAAATAAATAAATCTTTAAAAAAAAATGTGTGTCCACTAGATATATTTAGATGAAACATATCTTGGTGCATAAGATAAGGAATAGCTTAGCTTATCATTTGATCAAGTAAGTAGAATTGAATATTCAGATAAATGTAAAAGTAATGTTTAACACTGAAGTAGTAGTGGATCTCTTCAGTGGTTCCTTGGGAGAAAAAGAATGTGAAGTTTAAATGGCTTACAAGCCAGAGTTTTGATAGAATGCTAAAAGGAAAAATTGGCTGGTTGTAGCAAATTGTTTCTGCAGTTCTAGTTGATCTATTGATAAACTTGAGTAGGTCCAGTGGCTGAAGGGGGAATGCCACAACCACCTTCAAATATATGAAAATCTAGTGAGAGGGAGAGGAGACCAGCTCTGTGTGACCCTCAGTGACTTCCAGA
This sequence comes from Condylura cristata, assembly GCF_000260355.1. Lineage (NCBI taxonomy): Eukaryota > Metazoa > Chordata > Mammalia > Eulipotyphla > Talpidae > Condylura > Condylura cristata. The sequence goes on from NW_004567137.1 coordinate 4,912,626, forward strand.
AAGTAAATGAAGGTCCTTTTACTACTTGAAATGGAAAACCTCTCCAAAGACAGAGCTGTCCAATGCCGAGGGGCCTACCTTGTAAAGTAGTGAGAGTCTTGTTTTATGTCCTTCATTTTTAAGACAAGGATTGTGTTTGAAAATCTCCAAGCTTTCCTGTCTTTAAAATGGTATCGTTCTATAATTAAACAAACTTGTCATGACAATTTGAGAAGATAAGAGGAGTTTACTCCAGGGGAAATAATATGCATATGAGTGAGTCTTTTTTTTTTGAAAAACAGATCAAACTCAGTGACAATCCTGAAGACTATAATTAAAGTCAGAATGGGAAGTGGCTATAACATGCCTCTCTCAAACATTCCTGTGCTGCTCCTAGATATATACAAAAGTCAGTAAAATACACAGTGAGCTGAAATAGACCCCTAGTCTATTGGGCAAGGAAAGTATGGAGATCTATTGGAGATCCCTTTCATTATTCCTTTGTATTCTACTACTTTGATTGGAATAAATGCGTGTCAGGTTACAAATGGGAGTGCTAATTTGGGAAACTAACAAACCTGGCCTTTCCATTGAGTTAAATATGGGGGTTTCATTTGTGAGAAGAAATCACATTGGATTCCTGAGTAAAAACCATTTCTAATACTGTTTAAATTAACATCATTAGGCACACCTGATTTTTTTCCTATCAAATAAACTTGTAAGACTCTGGGTAGATTATAGTCCTTGGTTGAACAAAGTCAGCTTGAATTTACAGATCACTGAATACTGGGATCCCTGACCTAGAAGATATCTCAAAGTTAACCAAATAGAAAATTTGTTATTTTATAAATGCTGAAATTGAGTTCTGGAGCAATTGCTTGACTTCCCAAAGCAAACATGTTCAGTATAGATTAGGAGCTAATACTTATGATTTTCAGTGAATTCCCCTCTCTTTCTATTGACAAATCTTTCTCTCCCTTTAAACTGTGCAGAAGGTGTGCAGTGTGTCAATGTACAGAAGAAAAAAAAGGAGCCTATATCTATGTTGTCTTCATTAACTTAAAGGTGTTACATTTCAGTCTTAAGTGTTTTTCAATTTTATTAAACTTTGATCTCTGAAAATAAAAGAAGAATCAGTTGTTAAACTTCTGTTCTGGTGAAAATGGAAAGGATGGGGATAGGATTCTGTGGTTAATTTCAAAAAGGATTTAGAGCTTATGACAGTCTTAGCAACCTCCTTAGATTATGCTAATTGCTGTTCCAGTAGTTGATAGATCAGTTGTTCCTGTTTGAGGACAGCTTTACACTGGGCAAATCTAAGGCATCTGAATAGCTTATCACATTATCTAGAATTGATTCAGGTTGATGAACTGCTGGTAGAGGGAAAGGTCAACTTGTTAGAGTACTTTGTCACTAAATCTTTAAGAGTTAACATTTTTTTTCCTTTGCTATTCTGCCTTGAGATTAGAATATAGGTTTAAGTAGCAAGTATATCATTGTTTTTAGCAATAATCAACTCAATATTAGACTTAATTGTGATAATGGGTCATCACTTAAAATGTATTGAATGAACATTCCATGTGCCTTTTAATAGGCAAACTCCAAAATTTGTATCAGACTCACTAAGATTTCTGATAAAAATCAGAGGTGCTCAAATATTTAGTTGAATTAATTCCATTCAGATTTTGAGAAACAAACTCAACAGTGTCAAACAAATATCTGCCTTCACAAATAATCAAATTGATTTTTTTCCCAAGTAACTTGCTATAGATATTTAATACCATCATGGAACCCTTAGGTATTGTGGAGGAAGGGTATGAATAGGTTAAGTAGAGGGGGACAGAATACCAAATAGTTGTTTTTTTTTTT
>NW_004567137.1:4914703-4917531 GCF_000260355.1 Condylura cristata
TTAAAAATTGGATTTCAAAATCAGTTAGGATTTTGAAAGTCAAAATCAAACAGCAAAATCTTTTTTCTGATTCACATGACTTCAAGAAGACATCTAGCAAAGGAAGAAGGATAGTTTAGAGTCCTTGCCACAGTATTGTTGCAGAAAATCACTGCATGTCTTCTGCATCACCTGCCTATTCCAAGGAAGTGTCAGTCACATCCATTTCCTGGTATTACAGAATTTGCTTCCTTTGTGTCTAGAGTGAGGGCAGGATAGTCACACATGAAGAAATTCATTGTAGTCACACATGAAGGAATTCATTGTAACTGCTGAAGATTTGTGTGATTGTGAAAATAAGTGGAATGCAACCTAAAAATTGTTGTGTGTGCTTTCTTCCCTCATCCTCACCACTTCCGGTCAGAGATACTTCTTTGCTGTTCCCTGTGGGCACTTATGTCCTGATTAACCTTTATGCATGTAAGAAATTCTTGTTGGGCCTCTTCTTCACCTCAAGATCATGCTAGAAATTGTCAGATGTCCACTCCTTCAGGTCTCCTACCTTGTGCCTTTGACCTCTTGACTTAAATCTGGCTCATCATCAGGGTTTTAAATTCAGACATGAATCTCTAGGGCTCTAGCTCAGACATTAAAAAAAAAAAAGAAAGACATACATGTGCTTCTGATCACTTTAAACTCTATACCTCCTGTTGCCAGTGACCTGCTTCCATTTACTCATATACCTGTTCTTTATTTCCTGCCCATATAGCAGCCCTCCCCTTAGTTGTTCAATTTGGTTTGTCTTATTCGACATTTGGAGGCATAACTCTTTTAAGATCATTAAACATTTGAAAATTGACACCAGTAATTGAATTGTAGGAACCTCTGTCCTATGCATAAGCACCTATTCTTGGCTGTGGATTGTATATAACCATTTTAACCACTTCATCATCCTTATGTGGAATGCTCTTTTTTTTTTTTTTGTATCTTATTCTGTGTTCGGTAATTGCTCTCAAACACACTGTGCTCACCTGTGTGTTGATCCTAGGTAGCTGGGTGAACAAATGTCTATTTTGAACATGAAAATACACTTGTTTCTGTAGTTACCTGATTGTGCAATTAATTTGAGAAAAGTGATTTCAGTCTATTTGAATAATGTCTGATGTGGTAAACAAAAAACTTCATAATTCAATGACTTTTTTTTTCTTCATAAAATGGTTTTCATGAAGCCATTAGTATAGGTTAAGTATAGAACCTATTAGTATAGGTTAAGTAAAAAGAAATCAGATTTTTTTTTTTTGCTAAAGTTTGTGGTAGTCTCAACATTTATCAATAAAAACAAGATTGGGGATGTCAGGTTCACTGCCTGAGCTTTATGACAGCAAATGGATTCCAATGTGAAAGGACAATCCATTTGACATGATTTAAATATTTAGTGTAGATAAGACCAAAGTTAACATTTGCTGGAGTCACATGAACTAATTTTCTCATTATTTGCTGGGCCAAGAACATGACAACCATCTATAAGTGTGGATCAAATGAAAGTGAGAGCCTTTTTATAGCTTGCTGACAAGACATCAGCACATTCCACACCAGCACGGCCACCTAATGTCCCACAGGTCAGCAGGGTCAGTGGTATGTGCTTTCATGATTACTGGGTCGATGACATTATAGTTATGCTATCAATTACTCTTTATCCCAAAAGAAAATTTTAGGATTTAATCTATTAGTAGGTCTCATATCTGTGAGTTTCTGGCATACATAAATTCTGGGCCTGCCATAGCTCTTCATCTGTCATCTTTTATTTGTTGCCATAAATGTCATGTCATTTTTATGTTCATATAAAGTCCATCACTTTCACCCTGAGGCAATTTAGAGACCACTTACAGAAAAAACCAAAGAGGTGGGAGAGAAATGAGAAAGAAGCAAAGGAAAGAGTGAGTGGAGCTGAAGTCCAGCATAAATGCAATGGATGTCAAAGTGGGTCCTTGACTCTTTCTATCTTCGGAACTCTTTAAACCAAAGGACTTGCTTTTGTAGAATTTCAGAATCGAATGTAACCTGAGAGATAATGTAGTTCATAGGCTTCATTTTAAAAATAAGGAGAGAATAGAAGGTTAAATGACACAGTCGTGGTCACACAAATAGTGGCATTGTGTCCCAATGGCCATCACGCTGCTACTTATCTTTATTTTTAGGGTGAGCAAAGTAGGTCGTGTGCTTCAGGGATTCAGAGGAATGGTGAGATCCTGAGGTCCCTCCATTCTTCCCAGTGAATGGTCACTTTCCAAAACTTGTTTTCACCAACCCCTCTACTGGATATGATTGACTCCGTATATGCTCTTGAAATTCTTAGTTCTTTAGTTTCTATGGCTGTGGGGTCTCTGTCCTCCTTCTAACCTGAATTTTACATTTTATTTCCTTCAAGGTCTGCTTCATGCCTTCCTTCCTAATCCCAGGCCTCCAGAGTTCTGTCCTGAGGTAGCTGTTCTTTGCATCCTTCCTGATCGGCAGCTGGGCTCTTTTTATTTAGTACTGAGATCTACGACATGCTAGATACTGAATCAGTGACAGCAGTGACTACTGGACTATAAATCAAGAATCTTTTCCATTCTTGGGGTTCAGTCATGCCTATATTCACAGGATTGTGGAATGTATTGATCTGCTTATGTTTCCTGCCCTGGACTAATTTAGCCAGGTCCAAGGACCTCACAAATTTCATACCTCCATGACAAAATCACATAGTCAGCCTTTCAGAAAGTTGGAAGTATGCCTTAATTCCTGTTCTGTCTTTCCCTTCCAATGAGTATTCCTGCTCCTTCATACTTCTGCTTTTTTTTTTTTTTTAA